>NC_060190.1:25437077-25524577 GCF_021184085.1 Oncorhynchus gorbuscha | reverse complement strand
CACAAACAATGTCAGAAGGACGTCATTGCCACCAATTTTTGCCTGCTGGGGTCAGTGCAGAATAAAAGGAAAGAAACGGAGGAAGGGGAAACCTGTTTGAGATGTAACCTCTGGTCATTTCTTCAACACTGTGGACACAGACCCTAGGAGTCGACCAGGGGTCATTCGAAAAATCCCCCACCTGTTTCTTCGGGTTCACCAGGGTCACTTTGAAGGTAAACAACTGTATAACACCTCTACAGTACAGTCACTCACACCGCCCTGAGGAACTGGTTGTCCACAGATGGCATGTCCTGCCACCCTGCTGAGAGCATTGACCTTATGACGAGCCAAGACCACAGGCTGGAACAGTGATGGTGAGAGAAGACTAAAGCTGCATGAAAAACTGGATTTTTTTTTGGGGGGGGAGGGATATTTACATTTACATTTACATTTAAGTCATTTAGCAGACGCTCTTATCCAGAGCGACTTACAAATTGGTGCATTCACCTTATGACATCCAGTGGGACAGTCACTTAACAATAGTGCATCTAAAACTTAGGGGGGGGGGGTGGGGTGAGAGGGATTACTTAACCTATCCTAGGTATTCCTTAAAGAGGTGGGGTTTCAGGTGTCTCCGGAAGGTGGTGATTGACTCCGCTGTCCTGGCGTCGTGAGGGAGTTTGTTCCACCATTGGGGGGCCAGGGCAGCGAACAGTTTTGACTGGGCTGAGCGGGAGCTGTACTTCCTCAGTGGTAGGGAGGCGAGCAGGCCAGAGGTGGATGAACGCAGTGCCCTTGTTTGGGTGTAGGGCCTGATCAGAGCCTGGAGGTACTGAGGTGCCGTTCCCCTCACAGCTCCGTAGGCAAGCACCATGGTCTTGTAGCGGATGCGAGCTTCAACTGGAAGCCAGTGGAGAGAACGGAGGAGCGGGGTGACGTGAGAGAACTTGGGACACCAGACGGGCTGCGGCGTTCTGGATGAGTTGAAGGGGTTTAATGGCACAGGCAGGGAGCCCAGCCAACAGCGAGTTGCAGTAATCCAGACGGGAGATGACAAGTGCCTGGATTAGGACCTGCGCCGCTTCCTGTGTGAGGCAGGGTCGTACTCTGCGGATGTTGTAGAGCATGAACCTACAGGAACGGGCCACCGCCTTGATGTTAGTTGAGAACGACAGGGTGTTGTCCAGGATCACGCCAAGGTTCTTGGCGCTCTGGGAGGAGGACACAATGGAGTTGTCGACCGTGATGGCGAGATCATGGAACGGGCAGTCCTTCCCCGGGAGGAAGAGCAGCTCCGTCTTGCCGAGGTTCAGCTTGAGGTGGTGATCCGTCATCCACACTGATATGTCTGCCAGACATGCAGAGATGCGATTCGTCACCTGGTCATCAGAAGGGGGAAAGGAGAAGATTAATTGTGTGTCGTCTGCATAGCAATGATAAGAGAGACCATGTGAGGTTATGACAGAGCCAAGTGACTTGGTGTATAGCGAGAATAGGAGAGGGCCAAGAACAGAGCCCTGGGGACACCAGTGGTGAGAGCGCGTGGTGAGGAGACAGATTCTCGCCACGCCACCTGGTAGGAGCGACCTGTCAGGTAGGACGCAATCCAAGCGTGGGCCGCGCCGGAGATGCCCAACTCGGAGAGGGTGGAGAGGAGGATCTGATGGTTCACAGTATCGAAGGCAGCCGATAGATCTAGAAGGATGAGAGCAGAGGAGAGAGAGTTAGCTTTAGCAGTGCGGAGCGCCTCCGTGATACAGAGGAGAGCAGTCTCAGTTGAATGACTAGTCTTGAAACCTGACTGATTTGGATCAAGAAGGTCATTCAGAGAGAGATAGCGGGAGAGCTGGCCAAGGACGGCACGTTCAAGAGTTTTGGAGAGAAAAGAAAGAAGGGATACTGGTCTGTAATTGTTGACATCGGAGGGATCGAGTGTAGGTTTTTTCAGAAGGGTGCAACTCTCGCTCTCTTGAAGACGGAAGGGACGTAGCCAACGGTCAGGGATGAGTTGATGAGCGAGGTGAGGTAAGGGAGAAGGTCTCCGGAAATGGTCTGGAGAAGAGAGGAGGGGATAGGGTCAAGCGGGCAGGTTGTTGGGCGGCCGGCCGTCACAAGACGCGAGATTTCATCTGGAGAGAGAGGGGAGAAAGAGGTCAGAGCACAGGGTAGGGCAGTGTGAGCAGAACCAGCGGTGTCGTTTGACTTAGCAAACGAGGATCGGATGTCGTCGACCTTCTTTTCAAAATGGTTGACGAAGTCATCTGCGGAGAGGGAGGAGGGGGGAGGGGGCGGAGGATTCAGGAGGGGGAGGAGAAGGTGGCAAAGAGCTTCCTAGGGTTAGAGGCAGATGCTTGGAATTTAGCGTGGTAGAAAGTGGCTTTAGCAGCAGAGACAGAGGAGGAAAATGTAGAGAGGAGGGAGTGAAAGGATGCCAGGTCCGCAGGGAGGCGAGTTTTCCTCCATTTCCGCTCGGCTGCCCGGAGCCCTGTTCTGTGAGCTCGCAATGAGTCATCGAGCCACGGAGCGGGAGGGGAGGACCGAGCCGGCCTGGAGGATAGGGGACATAGAGAGTCAAGGGATGCAGAGAGGGAGGAGAGGAGGGTTGAGGAGGCAGAATCAGGAGATAGGTGGGAGAAGGTTTGAGCGGAGGGAAGAGATGATAGGATGGAAGAGGAGAGAGTAGCGGGGAGAGAGCGAAGGTTGGGACGGCGCGATACCATCCGAGTAGGGGCAGTGTGGGAGGTGTTGGATGAGAGCGAGAGGGAAAAGGATACAAGGCAGTGGTCGGAGACTTGGAGGGGAGTTGCAGTGAGGTTAGTGGAAGAACAGCATCTAGTAAAGATGAGGTCGAGCGTATTGCCTGCCTTGTGAGTAGGGGGAAGGTGAGAGGGTGAGGTCAAAAGAGGAGAGGAGTGGAAAGAAGGAGGCAGAGAGGAAAGAGTCAAAGGTAGACGTGGGGAGGTTAAAGTCGCCCAGAACTGTGAGAGGTGAGCCGTCCTCAGGAAAGGAGCTTATCAAGGCATCAAGCTCATTGATGAACTCTCCGAGGGAACCTGGAGGGCGATAAATGATAAGGATGTTAAGCTTGAAAGGGCTAGTAACTGTGACAGCATGGAATTCAAAGGAGGCGATAGACAGATGGGTAAGGGAGAAAGAGAGAATGACCACTTGGGAGAGATGAGGATCCCGGTGCCACCACCCCGCTGACCAGACGCTCTCGGGGTGTGCGAGAACACGTGGGCGGACGAAGAGAGAGCAGTAGGAGTAGCAGTGTTGTCTGTGGTGATCCATGTTTCCGTCAGTGCCAAGAAGTCGAGGGACTGGAGGGAGGCATAGGCTGAGATGAACTCTGCCTTGTTGACCGCAGATTGGCAGTTCCAGAGGCTACCGGAGACCTGGAACTCCACGTGGGTCGTGCGCGCTGGGACCACCAGAGTAGGGTGGCCGCGGCCACGCGGTGAGGAGCGTTTGTATGGTCTGTGCAGAGAGGAGAGAACAGGGATAAACAGACACATAGTTGACAGGCTACAGAAGAGGCTACGCTAATGCAAAGGAGATTGGAATGACAAGTGGACTACACGTCTCGAATGTTCAGAAAGTTAAGCTACGTAGCAAGAATCTTATTGACTAAAATGATTAAAATGATACAGTACTGCTGAAGTAGGCCAGCTGGCAGTGGGTGCGTTGTTGACACTACACTAATCAAGTCATTCCGTTGAGTGTAATAGTTTCTGCAGTGTTGCTATTCGGGGGCTAGCAGGCTAGCTAGCAGTGTTGTTTACGTTACGTTGCGTTAAAAGAACGACAATAGATGGCTAGCGAACCTAGAAAATCGCTCTAGACTACACAATTATCTTTGATACAAAGACGGCTATGTAGCTAGCTAAGTAGCTAGCTACGATCAAACAAATCAAACCGTTGAGCGATGTTGCTGGCAACATTGTGGGGTATGAGACTTTGGAGCAATGATGAGCAATTAGCAACATGGACATGAACAATAGATTTCATATGAAGCATAGATTTAAAAACGTAATTTACCCATTTATTTACTGATCTCTTATATCTTGTACTTGCCTGTTGACTGCCAAAGCCGTACTGAAATGTATCAGCAGAAAAAAACAAGCAACAAAGAGCAGCAATCCTATTCTGAAACACTTTATGAATACAGGCCCTGGCGTCTCAGAGTAGGGCTGCAGATCTAGGATCAGGATCCCTCCTGTCAATGCAATCTTATTCATTGTCATGTACAAAGGCGAAGCTGATCCTGGATCAGCACTCCTACTCCGAGGTGCTTTGCGGATACGGGCCAAAATCTGCTAGTATTACAAGCATTCCTCCATAGGGAGATTAGCCCTTTATACTCGTACTCGTATACGAGTTGAAAATGGCAGATTAGGCCACTGATAAATGTCTCATTTGGAATGCAGTGGCTTTACAGTAACATGACGCTCTGGCTCTTGGCTTCACAGTGCTGTACAGGTTTTGACAGACAGACATTCTGAACTTGCTCCCATCCCTCCCCTCTAATTTGGCAACTTCTGAAAATGTTTTGTTGTCTAAGTGAGGGACATTCTGTAAATTAAGAGGACTCTATGTATTTTGAAAGACGAGACATTGAGGATTAAAATAAATACTGCTTTGATGTCATGTAAGCGAGCCATACACCCAGGCTTTGTCGTCGCCGGCCGCAACAGGGAGACCCATGGGGCGGCACAGCGTCATCCGGGTTAGGGGAGGGCTTGGCCGGCAGCGATGCTCTTGTCCCATCGCGCCCTAGCAACTCCTGCGGCTGGCCGGTGCACAATGCACGCTGACACGGTCGCCAGGTCTACGGTGTTTCCTCCGACGCATTGGTGCGGCTGGCTTCTGGGTTAAGCAGGCATTGTGTCAAGAAGTCGTGTGGCTTGACATGGTGTCATACCCTGAGTTGTTCTGAACAGAATGAGCATGCAGTGCCTTGCGATAGTATTCGGCCCCCTTGAACTTTGCGACCTTTTGCCACATTTCAGGCTTCAAACATAAAGATATAAAACTGTATTTTTTTGTGAAGAATCAACAATTTATTGGATATTTAAAAAAATTGTAACAAATCAAAAACTGAAAAATTGGGCATGCAAAATTATTCAGCCCCCTTAAGTTAATACTTTGTAGCGCCACTTTTTGCTGCGATTACAGCTGTAAGTCGCTTGGGGTATGTCTCTATCAGTTTTGCACATTGAGAGACTGACATTTTTTCCCATTCCTCCTTGCAAAACAGCTCGAGCTCAGTGAGGTTGGATGGAGAGCATTTGTGAACAGCAGTTTTCAGTTCTTTCCACAAATTCTCAATTGGGGATTCAGGTCTGGACTAACACCTGGATATGTTTATTTTTGAACCATTATTTTTGAACCATTCCATTGTAGATTTTGCTTTATGTTTTGGATCATTGTCTTGTTGGAAGACAAAAATCTCCGTCCCAGTCTCAGGTCTTTTGCAGACTCCATCAGGTTTTCTTCCAGAATGGTCCTGTATTTGGCTCCATCCATCTTCCCATCAATTTTAACCATCTTCCCTGTCCCTGCTGAAGAAAAGCAGGCCCAAACCATGATGCTGCCACCACCATGTTTGACAGTGGGGATGGTGTGTTCAGGGTGATGGGCTGTGTTGCTTTTACGCCAAACATAACGTTTTGCATTGTTGCCAAAAAGTTCCATTTTGGTTTCATCTGACCAGAGCACCTTCTTCCACATGTTTGGTGTGTCTCCCAGGTGGCTTGTGGAAAACTTTAAACGACACTTTTTATGGATATCTTTAAGAAATTGCTTTCTTCTTGCCACTCTTCCATAAAGGCCAGATGTGTGCAATCTACGACTGATTGGTGTCCTATGGACAGAGTGTCCCACCTCAGCTGTAGATCACTGCAGTTCATCCAGAGTGATCATGGGCCTCTTGCCTGCATCTCTGATCAGTCTTCTCCTTGTATGAGCTGAAAGTTTAGAGGGCCGGCCAGGTCTTGGTAGATTTGCAGTGGTCTGATACTCCTTCCACTTCAATATTATCGCTTGCACAGTGCTCCTTGGGATGTTTAAAGCTTGGGAAATCTTTTTGTATCCAAATCCGGCTTTAAACTTCTTCACAACAGTATCTCAGACCTGCCTGGTGTGTTCCTTGTTCTTCATGATGCTCTCTGCGCTTTTAACGGACCTCTGAGACTATCACAGTGCAGGTGCATTTATACGGAGACTTAATTACACACAGGTGGATTGTATTTATCATCATTAGTCATTTAGGTCAACATTGGATCATTCAGAGATCCTCACTGAACTTCTGGAGATAGTTTGCTGCACTGAAAGTAAAGGGGCTGAATAATTTTGCACGCCCAATTTTTCAGTTTTTGATTTGTTAAAACATTTGAAATATCCAATAAATGTCGTTCCACTTCATGATTGTGTCCCACTTGTTGTTGATTCTTCACAAAAAAAATACAGTTTAATATCTTTATGTTAAAAGCCTGAAATGTGGCAAAAGGTCGCAAAGTTCAAGGGGGCCGTATACTTTCGCAAGGCATTGTATATTTGTCTATTGTGAAGAACATTTGGCGCGGCACATGCACCTGAATGCACTCATGACTCCTTTCTATGCGAACCAGTATGATGATGTGTTTTCCCTGCATTGCATTGTGAAAGCCTAACACTGTAATATTGTATTTTATAACTTAGCTCGTCGTGTCGGCAATGGAACAAGCTTTCAAATGATGCCCACCTGACCCAGATTGCGATTTATAATGGACAGTTTTTTGGATTAAGTAAACAACAACAGTAATTGTGTGATGGCGGGGATGCAGGGTTGTAAATCCAATCAAAACAACTGCACATGTGCTTCCTCTAGTTCCTCAATGGCACAGCAAGGACAGCTCAGAAAAACACCTTATCGTTGAAGACTCTTCCTTGAAAGTGAAGACACCAGTCAGTCCTCTCACTCAAACCCGTGTATTTTTGTTTCCCAGAATTCTTATCATGTCACTTAATGAATCCAGAGTATTTCCCGATTTCGTTATGTGTGTGTGTGTGTGTGTGTGTGTGTGTGTGTGTGTGTGTGTGTGTGTGTGTGTGTGTGTGTGTGTGTGTGTGTGTGTGTGTGTGTGTGTGTGTGTGTGTGTGTGTGTGTGTGTGTGTGTGTGTGTGTGTGTGTGTGTGTGTGTGTGTGTGTGTGTGTGTGTGTGTGTGTGTGTGTGTGTGTGTGTGTGTGTGTGTGTGTGTGTGTGTGTGCGTGCTTACAAGTGCGTGCACGTGTATGTGTGTGCACTGTGAATGCACACTTGGGAGTTTGTGTGTCAGTCGGTCAGCACCTTACATGAAACCCATCTAGGTGCGTCTGGAGAAAACTCAGCTGGCTGTATGAGTGACTCAGCTCTTCAGCACGTTGTGTAATTTACACAGTGCTGAGGTATCAAAAGGCTATGCTACAGGACGTGTGTGAGCGGGGCCAGCCAGGCATCCACAAACAGGAAAGAGTGGGTTGACATGGATGTTGACTGTGGATGTGTCCCAAATGGCATCCTATTCCCTTCAAAGTGCTATGGTTTGGGGAAGACTTCAAACAAAAGTATCATCAGGTTTTCTGTCAGCTTGCTAGAGCATTGTGAAATGCTGTGGCACAGTGGTCAGAGCAGCACACTTCGGTCTGAGCAACATGAGTTTGCACCTGTGCTGGGCAATAGGTTTTCATTTTTTAGGCGATCGCCGAGGAAGACATATATTAACGTTCTCAGGACCTTTTCAAACGTCTGAAATCGAAGTCTCTTTCTCGTGAGCCTGAATAATTCACAATTCTCCATGAATTGCAAAAATGTTGATTTGATTTCCGGGACTCAAAAAGGCTTGGACCTGCTGTCTTGACCTCAGAAGGCTCGGCTATGAAAAGCCAACTGAGATTTACTCCTAAAGTGTCGAACTGCAGCACCCTATAACCACTGTGGTTGTTATTTTACTTGTTGAAGAAAGATCTGGCCTTCTTAAAGAATAATCTGGTATACTCATTTAATATCCACCTTGCACAGACAGAAGAGGACTGGCCACCCCTCAGAGCCTGGCTCCTCTCTAGGTTTCTTCCTATCTTCCTGTCTTTCTAGGGAGTTCTTTCTAGCCGCTGTGCTTCTACCTCTTGCTCTTTGGGGTTTTAGGCTGAGTTGCTTTATAGCACTTTGTGACAACTGCTGATGATAAAGGGGCTTTAGAAAACACATGTGATTGATTTATTGAAGGTGTAAAATAGCAGGGATTACAACTTCATATCTCTGAGTTTTTCTAGCTGGATGCCTGGTTTCTGGTTTTGGTTGAATGGGGCTCTGAGAACAAGGGGATATGTGAAGTTGGGCAGTGAGAGGGCAGACAAGGAGACACATTTATTGAATGCTTCAGGGGGTTTCAGTACAAGACTTGAGTAGCTATTGATCAGACTAAAGTCAAATTAAATGTCTCAAAAATCTCCATTATTTTCATCAATTGAAAAAACACCCATTGCTTTCTTTGAGGGTTTTCAATTGACCAAATTCAAATGAAATTGACCCTCCTAGCCTAGCCCTACTGTCATGCAGGTGATAGAGGACCCAAAAGCGACTTAACAGAAACAGAGTTTATTCAAGTCCAAACAGGGAATAACAGAAATCCTCTAGTCTGTAGAGGGGAATAACAAGAGAAGCGGCCACAGACTGCAGGTCGCTTCGGGTAGGCGCAGGCCGTAGTTGACAGAGACACCTGCTCACACGCAGCATCTGATGAAGGCAAAAAACACGACAGGACAGGGCGATACCCAATCACAGCAAAAACACGACAGGACAGGGCGAAACGCAATCACAGCATGGTGAATACTAAACAAGGAACCGACGGGACAGGAACGGAACACAAAGGAATAAATAGGGTCTCCAATCAGGGGAAAGGATCGGGAACAGGTGTGGGAAGACTAAATGATGATTAGGGGAATAGGAACAGCTGGGAGCAGGAACGGACGATAGAGAGAAGAGAGAGCGAGAGAGTGAGAGAGGGAGGGGAGAGAGAGGGATAGAAAGAGGGAAAGAACCTAATAAGACCAGCAGAGGGAAACGAATAGAATGGGGAGCACAGGGACAAGACATGATAATAAATGACAAACATGACAGTACCCCCATTCACCGAGCGCCTCCTGGCGCACTCGAGAGGAATCCTGGCGGCAACGGAGGAAATCAACGATGAGTGAACGGTCCAGCACGTCCCGAGACGGAACCCAACTCCTCTCCTCAGGACCGTAACCCTCCCAATCCACTAAGTATTGGAGACCCCGTCCCCGAAACGCATGTCCATGATCTTATGTACCTTGTAAATAGGTGCGCTCTCGACAAGGACGGGAGGGGGGGGAAGACGAACGGGGGTGCGAAGAAAGGGCTTAACACAGGAGACATGGAAGACAGGATGGACGCGACGAAGATGTCGCGGAAGAAGCAGTCGCACAGCGACAGGATTGACGACCTGGGAGACACGGAACGGACCAATGAACCGCGGAGTCAACTTACGAGAAGCTGTCGTAAGAGGAAGGTTGCGAGTGGAAAGCCACACTCTCTGGCCGCAACAATACCTTGGACTCTTAATCCTGCGTTTATTGGCGGCTCTCACAGTCTTCCCCGCAGACAAAGGCAGACCGGTAATGAAGTCTAAGGCGATGTGAGACCATGGTCGAGAAGGAATGGGGAGCGGTCTGAGACGACCGGCAGGAGGAGAGTTACCCGACTTAGTCTGCGCGCAGTCCGAACAAGCAGCCACGAAACGGCGCGTGTCACGCTCCTGAGTCGGCCACCAAAAGCGCTGGCGAATAGACGCAAAGTGCCTCGAACACCGGGATGACCAGCTAACTTGGCAGAGTGAGCCCACTGAAGAACAGCCAGACGAGTGGAAACAGGAACGAAAAGGAGGTTACTAGGACAAGCGCGCGGACGCAGTGTGCGTGAGTGCTTGCTTAACCTGTCTTTCAATTCCCCAGACTGTTAACCCGACAACACGCCCATAAGGAAGAATCCCCTCGGGATCAGTAGAAGCCACAGAAGAACTAAACAGACGGGATAAGGCATCAGGCTTGGTGTTCTTGCTACCCGGACGGTAAGAAATCACAAACTCGAAACGAAATGCCCAACGAGCTTGACGGGCATTAAGTCGTTTGGCAGAACGGATGTACTCAAGGTTCTTATGGTCTGTCCAAACGACAAAAGGGACGGTCGCCCCTCCAACCACTGTCGCCATTCGCCTAGGGCTAAGCGGATGGCGAGCAGTTCACGGTTACCCACATCATAGTTGCGCTCAGATGGCGACAGGCGATGAGAAAAATAAGCGCAAGGATGAACCTTATCGTCAGACTGGAAGCGCTGGGATAGAATGGCTCCCACGCCTACCTCTGAAGCGTCAACCTCGACAATGAATTGTCTAGTGACGTCAGGAGTAACGAGGATAGGAGCGGACGTAAAACGTTCTTTTAGAAGATCAAAAGCTCCTGGGCGGAACCGGACCACTTAAAACACGTCTTGACAGAAGTAAGAGCTGTGAGAGGGGCAGCAACTTGACCGAAATTACGAATGAAACGCCGATAGAAATTAGCGAAACCTAAAAGCGCTGCAACTCGACACGTGACCTTGGAACGGACCAATCACTGACAGCTTGGACCTTAGCGGAATCCATCTGAATGCCTTCAGCGGAAATAACGGAACCGAGAAAAGTAACGGAGGAGACATGAAAAGAGCACTTCTCAGCCTTTACGTAGAGACAATTCTCTAAAGGCGCTGTAGAACACGTCGAACGTGCTGAACATGAATCTCGAGTGACGGAGAAAAAATCAGGATATCGTCAAGATAGACAAAAACAAAGATGTTCAGCATGTCTCTCAGAACATCATTAACTAATGCCTGAAAAACAGCTGGCGCATTGGCGAGACCGAACGGCAGAACCCGGTACTCAAAATGCCCTAACGGAGTGTTAAACGCCGTTTTCCACTCGTCCCCCTCTCTGATGCGCACGAGATGGTAAGCGTTACGAAGGTCCAACTTAGTAAAGCACCTGGCTCCCTGCAGAATCTCGAAGGCTGATGACATAAGGGGAAGCGGATAACGATTCTTAACCGTTATGTCATTCAGCCCTCGATAATCCACGCAGGGGCGCAGAGTACCGTCCTTCTTCTTAACAAAAAGAACCCCGCCCCGGCCGGAGAGGAAGAAGGCACTATGGTACCGGCGTCAAGAGACACAGACAAATAATCCTCGAGAGCCTTACGTTCGGGAGCCGACAGAGAGTATAGTCTACCTCGAGGAGGAGTGGTCCCCGGAAGGAGATCAATACTACAATCATACGACCGGTGAGGAGGAAGGGAGTTGGCTCGGGACCGACTGAAGACCGTGCGCAGATCATGATATTCCTCCGGCACTCCTGTCAAATCGCCAGGTTCCTCCTGAGAAGTAGGGACAGAAGAAACGGGAGGGATGGCAGACATTAAACACTTCACATGACAAGAAACGTTCCAGGATAGGATAGAATTACTAGACCAATTAATAGAAGGATTATGACATACTAGCCAGGGATGACCCAAAACAACAGGTGTAAACGGTGAACGGAAAATCAAAAAGAAATAGTCTCACTGTGGTTACCAGATACTGTGAGAGTTAAAGGTAGTGTCTCAAATTTGATACTGGGAAGATGACTACCATCTAAGGCAAACATGGGCGTAGGCTTGTCTAACGGTCTGAAAGGAATGTTATGTTTCCGAACCCATGCTTCGTCCATGAAACAACCCTCAGCCCCAGAGTCAATCAAGGCACTGCATGTAGCACCCGAACCGGTCCAGCGTAGATGGACCGACATAGTAGTACAAGATCTAGATGAAGAGACCTGAGTAGTAGCGCTCACCAGTAGCCCTCCGCTTACTGATGGGCTCTGGCCTCTTACTGGACATGAATTAACAAAATGTCCAGCAACTCCGCAATAGAGGCACAGGCGGTTGGTGATCCTCCGTTCCATCTCCTTAGTCGAGATGCGAATCCCTCCCAGCTGCATGGGCTCAGTCTCAAAGCCAGAGGAGGGAGATGGTTGCGATGCGGAGCAGGGAAACACCGTTGATGCGAGCTCTCTTCCACGAGCCCGGTGACGAAGATCTACCCGTCGTTCTATGCGGATGGCGAGAGCAATCAAAGAGTCCACATCTGAAGGAACCTCCCGGGAGAGAATCTCATCCTTAACCACTGCGTGGAGTCCCTCCAGAAAACGAGCGAGCAGCGCCGGCTCGTTCCACTCACTAGAGGCAGCAAGAGTGCGAAACTCAATAGAATAATCCGTTATGGACCGTTCACCTTGGCATAAGGAAGCCAGGGCCCTAGAAGCCTCCCTACCAAAAACTGAACGGTCAAAAACCCGAATCATCTCCTCTTTAAAGTTCTGGAACTTGTTAGAGCAATCAGCCCTTGCCTCCCAGATAGCTGTGCCCCATTCTCGAGCCCGGCCAGTAAGGAGTGAAATGACGTAAGCAACCCGAGCTCTCTCTCTAGAGTATGTGTTGGGTTGGAGAGAGAACACAATCTCACACTGCGTGAGAAAGGAGCGGCACTCAGTGGGCTGCCCGGAGTAGCAAGGTGGGTTATTAACCCTAGGTTCTGGAGGCTCGGCAGGCCAGGAAGTAACAGGTGGCACGAGACGTAGACTCTGGAACTGTCCAGAGAGGTCGGAAACCTGAGCGGCCAGGTTCTCCACGGCATGGCGAGCAGCAGACAATTCCTGCTCGTGTCTGCCGAGCATGGCTCCTTGGATCTTGACGGCAGTGTAACGAGCGTCTGAAGTCGCTGGGTCCATTCCTTGGTCGGTTCCTTCTGTCATGCAGGTGATAGAGGACCCAAAAGCGACTTAACAGAAACAGAGTTTATTCAAGTCCAAACAGGGAATAACAGAAATCCTCTAGTCTGTAGAGGGGAATAACAAGAGAAGCGGCCACAGACTGCAGGTCGCTTCGGGTAGGCGCAGGCCGTAGTTGACAGAGACACCTGCTCACACGCAGCATCTGATGAAGGCAAAAAACACGACAGGACAGGGCGATACCCAATCACAGCAAAAACACGACAGGACAGGGCGAAACGCAATCACAGCATGGTGAATACTAAACAAGGAACCGACGGGACAGGAACGGAACACAAAGGAATAAATAGGGACTCCAATCAGGGGAAAGGATCGGGAACAGGTGTGGGAAGACTAAATGATGATTAGGGGAATAGGAACAGCTGGGAGCAGGAACGGAACGATAGAGAGAAGAGAGAGCGAGAGAGTGAGAGAGGGAGGGGGAGAGAGAGGGATAGAAAGAGGGAAAGAACCTAATAAGACCAGCAGAGGGAAACGAATAGAATGGGGAGCACAGGGACAAGACATGATAATAAATGACAAACATGACACCTACAGTCGCTATTTATTCAAATTAGCCCTGGCACTTATAATGTTTTATATTTTAAATAATGTTTTATAATGTAATACAGTCAGTATTACCATCTATTGTAAGAATATATTAATATACTAATATAACTCTCAAGGTGTAGTAATCTGAAAAGCACAATGGAGGTTTTGTATACCATTTTCACTGTTGTACTCTGTGAGAGTATCCATAATTGATGGTGCAGCACTCTCCAGTAATGCCTCAGGACAATAAAACCTTATTCCCAATCAAATAGGCTTTATTATTTTCCCAAAATATGTGAATAGCTCAATACAGACAGTTCAAATGCACGTTTAATTATCTTGTCTCCCTAGCAACAAAAAGTACAAATGAAAGAACACTACGTATAAACTCTTGTCAAAAAGGCTTGATATTATTGAAAGCCAGCTTGCCCTCTGACCAGGACTGCATTTCCCTCTTCAATTAGGATGTGCAGTTTTTCATGGCACAAATAGGACTTAAAGATCCCTTTAAACAAAAAAAAGGTTTAGGAAAATTAAAAGTGTGGTGGCATAGCTTTACATCTGATGAAATGTGATTGCTTCCCTTTTTAAGAGAAGAGATTTAAAAGCGGGGCAGCCTTTTTATTTGCTTAAAGACCACCCAGCCATGACTGAGCACTTGGCAGAGGGAGAGGGAGGGGAAGGGAGAGAGAGGATAGAGGGAGCGGGGGAAGAAGAGAAAGGGGGAGGAAGAGAGAGAAGGGGGAGAGAGAGGGAAGGAGAAGGGTAGTAACAGAGGGAGAGGGAGGGGAAGGGAGAGAGGGGATAGAGGGAGCGGGGGAAGAAGAGAAAGAGGGGAGGAAGAGAGAGAAGGGGGAGAGAGAGGGAAGGAGAAGGGTAGTAACAGAGGGAGAGAGAGAGGGGGAAGAGAAATAGAGGGGGGAGAATAGGGAGGGGGGGTAGAGTGTGGAGGGAGATGGAGGGAGAGAGAGAGAGAGAGAGAGAGAGGCTGGGGCAGTATTATAGTAATCTAGAACAGATTGATGAGGAAGGGAGGGTGGGACTGGAAAGCAGAAGCTCCACGGTAGAGCTGTCTATGCCAACTCTCTCTCTTTCCTCATCTGTCAGACCTCTCCCTCTCTCTCTGTCTTTTTTTTTCCCTGTCTTCGTTCTCTTCCCACCTTCATCCATCCTCCAATCTTCATCTCTCCTCTGTCATTCCTCCACCTTCTCTTCATCTCCCTCTCTTTCTTTGCCATCTCTGGTCCCTCTCATCCGTTAACTAGCTATTCTTACTTTACCTCTTTGTTCTCTCTCTCTCTCTCCCTCTCTCTCCTTCGCTCTCTTTCTCAACCACGGCCTAGCTTGAACCAGATTTGGTCTCCATGACGATCGCTGGAAGCTCCGCTGCTCTTGCCAAGGGCACCTCTGCGCTAGTGTCGCCCGTTGCAGCACTACTCACCGACAGCTGAGAGAGAGAGAGAAGATGAAAGAAGGGGAAGAAGGGAGAGATGGAAGAAGAGGAAGAAATAGAGAGATCGAGGGACATGAAGGAAGAGAGAGGGAGCAGAGATGGTTGGGGTGTATAATCAAAAACATTGTGACTCTCCACAAAGCTGGGGCTTGTTTGGGAGTTGATCTGACCCCCACAGTACAGCCGATATAGTGAAGAGGACCCCTGAACAAAACACAGGCATTGCTATAGACAAGCTCTAAAGAGGCACCATATGAGCTGGAAGCAGGAGAGTGCATAAGCTAGTTGGGCAAGTGTTTTTGGTATGCCATGGGGATGTCAGCAAGGTTAGAGATTTAGCAGACATTCTCCAAAAGCACTGTTACGGATGGGCTGGTATACTGTAAATGCTACTGTGCAGTGCTAGTGTTGGGCTAACTGACTGAAGGGGACACCAATGATAGTTTATTTTACTGCGCTCAGATACAACGTGGAAGGGGTTAAAAGAGTGGGAGATTGAGCGAGTATCACATTCATATTTCACTAAAGATAAGTGTGTCAGATATACGTTCACCTACCACACACACACAATTGTACAAACACACACGCTCAAACAGAAATGACGGACGCACACATGACACACACACACACACTCACCCAGACATCATCCCACTTACATAGGCTCACCTCTCTCTCCCTCTTTGACATTTTTCTCCTCCCATCTCTAGTCCTCCCTCTCCCAGTAGCATGGCATCCACCTCCCACAGAGTGCGCTGGAGGTGCCCTCTACCTAGAGACATGAATATTTCAGACACACAGACGCACTCCAGGGGATTCACATGTTCAGCCCATGGGAGAGAATAAGGTTCTGAGAGAGATGGAAGGGGGGGGATGGGTGATGGAGGGAAAGAGAGGGAGGGAGGGAAGAGAAGAGAGATGAAAAGGGGAGAGCGAAAGATGACAGGGAGTTGGAATGGAGAAGTAGAGCGGGGTTAAGAGACTGAGCGATAGAGTGAGTATCAAACATTTGTGGTGAAATTTTCTCGCTTTGGTGGTGGCAGTAATCACCGTCATGCCATTAAAGTGTAACATTTAAATTGAGAGGAAGAGAATGGAATAAAGGGTGGAGGGGAGGAAGGACACATGAAGGGGGGGGGCGTTTAGAAGGGCATGTGTGTTTAGAAGACATTTCAAATACAGAGTGAAAATGTGTTTTTTTTAAGAGAGAGAGAGCTACAGCATACTGTGATCCAATAACATTCTAAAAGAAAGTGAGGGAAGGATAGAGAGACGGTGCCCATCCGTGGAGGAGGAGGTAGTGAAGGGGGTGAGGGAGAAGAGGGGAAATGGGGAAGGTGTGCCAGACACAGCAGGGTATCCTGTATGGCTGATGATTGAGGACTGTGGGCAGTCGGCCTTCCTCTTCTCCTCTCTGCGAGACAGGGCTGCAGTGTGACCAACTGTTACCACGTTGCCACGGGGGAGGGCCATCCCGGCAGCAAACCTGAGAGATGCCTCACCTTGTGGTTACGCTGACATTTGAAGGGTTGTTTACATATTGTAAACCTACTAATACAGTGTTATGTATACAGCACTAGCTAGCCTTTAGTAGTGGCCTTGTGGTTAGTGTCTACTCTGAGATTGGAAGGTTGGGAGTTTGATCCCCGGCCGGATCATACCAAAGAATGTCAAAAATTAGACCCGATTCGTCTCTGCTCAGCACTCAGCATAGATTGTGGGTAAAGCACTGCAATAGACTACCGTCCTGACCAGGAGGAGTACTTGTACTGTACATCACGCTACAGAAACAGGAGATGGGCTCCTGCTTCTATGAGCCATTCTGGCTTGCTTGTGCGAGGCTACCTGATTACTTTATACAGTAGTAGCTAGCCATTAGTGAAAGTGGTGGCTCCCATACACTTCTCACAAATGCTAAGTTTGCCGTATTGCACTTTTATCTCTGTTACTCTTGTTTGGTGTCGCCATTAGCATAGTGTACATGAGGTCAATTGTAGCTCCATGATGCTGGGAATTTGAAAGAAAAAGGATTTATTAGTGCATCAAACCATGTTACGTACTGTAGTTTCAAAAGGCAACTGCACAGTAACAATTACAGAGTACATTTCACTTTGGCAAGTATAGTTGTTTTTTTCCCATAGTTGTAAATGCTCAATTTAGCGTCATTGCATTTCACTCTTTGCAGAGTATTAATTGAAAAGAACTATGTTACTTTTTAACTCTCTGCAGTGTGATTCAGTCTTCTAGAGTAAATTACGTAGAGTAATGTTTACTCTCATTATATACAGTGAGGGAAGAAAGTATTTGATCCCCTGCCGATTTTGTACGTTTGCCCACTGACAAAGAAATGGTCCGTCTATAATTTTAATGGCAGGTTTATTTGAACTGTGAGAGACAGAATAACAACAACAAAAATCCAGAAAAAACGCATGTCAAAAATGTTATAAATTGATTTGCATTTTAATGAGGGAAATAAGTATTTGACCCCCTCTCAATCAGAAAGACTTCTGGCTCCCAGGTGTCTTTTATACAGGTATAAAGTGAGCGCTCCTAATCTCAGTTTGTTACCTGTATAAAAGACAACTGTCCACAGAAGCAATCAATCAATCAGATTCCAAACTCTCCACCATGGCCAAGACCAAAGAGCTCTCCAAGGATGTCAGGGACAAGATTGTAGAACTTACACAAGGCTGGAATGGGCTACAAGACCATTGCCAAGCAGCTTGGTGAGAAGATGACAACAGTTGGTGTGATTATTCGCAAATGGAAGAAACACAAAAGAACTGTCAATCTCCCTCGGCCTGGAGCTCCATGCAAGATCTCACCTTGTGGAGTTGCAATGATCATGAGAACGGTGAGGAATCAGCCCAGAACTAAACGGGAGGATCTTGTCAATAATCTCAAGGCAGCTGGGACCATAGTCACCAAGAAAACAATTGGTAACACACTACGCTGTGAAGGACTGAAATCCTGCAGCGCCCACAAGGTCCCCCTGCTCAAGAAAGCACGAATATATGCCCGTCTGAAGTTTGCCATCTGAATGATTCAGAGGACAACTGGGTGAAAGTGTTGTGGTCAGATGAGACCAAAATGGAGCTCTTTGGCATCAACTCAACTCGCCGTGTTTGGAGGAGGAGGAGGAATGATGCCTATGACCCCAAGAACACCATCCCCACCGTCAAACATGGAGGTTTAAACATTATGCTTTGGGGATGTTTTTCTGCTAAGGGGACAGGACAACTTCACCATATCAAATGGACGATGGACGGGGCCATGTACCGTCAAATCTTGGGTGCCCTCAGCCAGGGCATTGAAAGTGGGTGGTGGATGGGTATTCAAGCATGACAATGACCCAAAACACACGGCCAAGGCAACAAAGGAGTGGCTCAAAAAGAAGCACATTAAGGTCCTGGAGTGGCCTAGCCAGTCTCCAGACATTAATCCCATAGCAAATCTGTGGAGGGAGCTGAAGGTCCGAGTTGCCAAACGTCAGACTTGAAACCTTAATGACTTGGAGAAAATCTGCAAAGAGGAGTGGGACAAAATCCTTCCTGAGATGTGTGCAAACCTGGTGGCCAACTACAAGAAACGTCTGACCTCTGTGATTGCCAACAAGGGTTTTGCCACCAAGTACTAAGTTATGTTTTGCAGAAGGGTCAAATACTTATTTCCCTTATTAAAATGCAAATCAATTTATAAAATGTTTTATAATTTTCTGGATTTTTTTGTCTCTCACTGTTCAAATAAACCTGCACTATGCATAAATTGCTCCACCATTTTCTGGTTGCCAAAATTCTAATAGTTTGCCTAATTTCAGTTCATGACACAAAAGAAGCAAGTATAGTGTAAAGAATCATTGTACCATCTAAACCGCTGTGAAATATATTTTCCATCACCAAAAATATTGTATTTTCAGCTGTTTGAAGCTGGTGTACAAAACTGAACGTAAATGACTCAAAAACAAAAGTTAAGAATGGGAAATATAGAAATAGCTTATCAGACTTGCTTTCAATGAGAATGACATATCTACAACTCACATTTCTATGTAAACATGTGACATCTAATCAATAGTGGTATCTATTTAATAGGGAGGATGTCCAGCAATTTTACATCACTAACAACTCAGAGCAGGGAGGAGAGTACAGAACTGTTGTTCCAGACTTACCCACATCATGTAAAGTGGAACAGCCTTCTCAGTAACGGTTGCAATAATCCCAGCACTTCCAGATTAGTTTAGGAAAATGTACATTACATATCATTGTGTACCATAAGATCAAAAACCATTCATGTAAATGCAAGAATACAGATATTGAAAGAAACAATTCTAAAAATCATCTGTGGATACTCCATAGTTTTAACTCCCTGTCTCTGGTTACTCTTAACGGAGCGAAAAGTACGTAGTCCCAATCAACTCCAGTTATCAGCACTAACTCCAGGGAGCGTATCACTCTGTTGAGGCTTAAGATAACTCCAGTAGAGTCAATTTAGCGCTCCGTTTTTCACTACGTGATTTCAACTCTCCTTGATTTACTGTGTGACAGCCCTAGAACAATGATGCAATATCTGAATTCCGACATCTTTATGCACCTACTCTATTGCCGACAAGTTAGATCACACTGTTGCCAGAGTAATAGTTGCAATGCATGTCTGCGCCTATCAAGCGTTGGCACGTGTGATATTTCATTGTCCCTGTGAAAATTCTATAAATACCCGACGTTATATGCTCAATTTGTCTCATACCTTGAGACTTGCTACTAAAAATTCACTTGACTGTCTCGCGACAGAAGACAATACAAATGTAAAATCAAACGACTTTGCAAACCACTAAGACATAATAGTACTAGACATGATAAGACATCAAACTACAAAGTCTTCACAAATGTCCCCATAATCTCTACAGTCCCAGAACTCCCCTAAATGTAATGCTTATTCATTTCCCTTCTGCACCAGATCTCACTCACGTCCAGTGTCTGTGTTTTGAATGAATGTGTTTTGGATTGACGTTTTTGATTCAAGCCTTTACCTAGCTATGAACCGCATGTCTCTCCCCCGACTACCTCCAAGGCTAGGCCTGTTGATGAGCAGAGAGAGGGGAACAGAAAAGCACTGTGACCGTCCATCCAAAACGGATTATGGAGGCATATCTACCATGGTGCATTGCATGTGCCTGAGCACCTTTAACAGCCGGGGTGGGGGTGGGGGGGAGGGGCGAGAGAGAGAGAGAGAGGGAGACAGAGGGAGAGAGAATGGAGGGGTTATATGTTCTGTTTGTTTATCTGGAAATAGATTTCTTCACACTGATCTCCCGGGCGGAGTAGCAACCGCTTTCTATGTGCCCTCTGTCATTTGAGTGTGAGAGGAGAGCAGAAGCATGGAGGAGGAGAAGAAAACGGGGAAGTGTGGAGGGTATTTTTGTTCATCTCAAGAAGAGTTTGGTTATTTATGCTATAGATGCCGAGGTAGAATGATAAAAAGTGATGTGTGTGTGTGTGTGTGTGTGTGTGTGTGTGTGTGTGTGTGTGTGTGTGTGTGTGTGTGTGTGTGTGTGTGTGTGTGTGTGTGTGTGTGTGTGTGTGTGTGTGTGTGTGTGTGTGTGTGTGTGTGTGTGTGTGTGTGTGTGTGTGTGTGTGTGTGTATGCGCGTATGTGTGTGCGCGTATGTGTGCATGTGTGCGTTTGTGATAACGAAAGACAGACAGAGAGTGCCCTGCAGTTAAGATTTCTCTGAGTGGACTGTGAGTGGTTGAGTTCAGACGGCCCCTCTGCACTGCTGCAGCAGAGCAGTATGTGTGTCAGTTGAGAGCTAGGCTAATGTACCATAAGGCTAATGGACCATCACATACTGGGCTTCTGCATGCTGTAAGGCCCTCTATGGGTAACATTAGCGATGCCCTGGATAATTGTGACTGCACTGTGGTTAGTGTTAGCCATGCCCCCGGGAAACAGTATCTGCACTGAGCCCCAATGGCTGGTCAGCTACTGTACATGTATATAGTATAGTCAAGCTATCCTGTGAAGAATAATGTAAACCAGAGATTAGGGCTGGGCGGTATATCGTATTCTATTGTATACCTGTATTGATACACGGACCAGTTTGGGTTTTTACTCAACCCTTTACAATGATATTGAAATGGTTTCTTAAATGTGATACACAAATCTGTCGCGAGTAATGTCCGTTTTCATAGTGTACTCTGTTTGCTACTTGATTCCTCGCTCTCCCTCTCCTCCTGCATGCCGCTTCCCACACCAAGCCCTGCCCCATGTCACTCAGGGAGCCACCTTGCCATTCACTCTGCAGCCTGCATGGTCAGGTGCTGCTTTCCACTTTGCTCCTTAATATAAATCCACAAGCTTTCTATAATTGCACTACTAGTTTGTGTATCTCACTGTCTGCAAACAGCTAGTTTTTTATTTTCTGAGCAAGTTGTAGCTAAAATAAATTGTGTTAACTGCTAATGCTAATCACGAGTTAGCTGACTAGCTAGAGCAAATGTAGCTAGCTAATACCGGTGCTGGTGTAGGACGAGATCAGCAGGTTTTTGCAACGGTATATTATTTTTCTTTACACCCTTTTTCTCCCCAATTGTTAGTATTTACTGTCTTGCTACAACTCCCGTATGGACTCGGGAGAGGCGAAGGTCGAGAGCCATGCGTCCCCCGAAACACAACCCAACCAAGCCGCACTGCTTCTTAACACAGCGCGCATCCAACCCGGAAGCCAGCCGCACCAATGTGTCGGAGGAAACGCCGTACACCAAGCAACCTGGTCAAGATGCACCGTCACGGGAGTCGCTAGTGCACGATGAGACGAGGATATCCCTGCCGGCCAAACCCTCCCTAACCCAGACGACGCTAGGCCAATTGTGCGCCGCCCCATGGACCTCCCAGTCGCGGCCGGCTGCGATAGAGCCTGGGCTCAAACCCAGAGTCTCTGGTGGCACAGCTAGCACTACGATGCAGTGCCTTAGACCACTGCGCCACCCAGGAGGCCTCAACGGTATATTCTAAATCGGAGAGGAATGGGTGAAGCATGATTATGTTAACTAGCTAGCTATGAAGTAAGAGAGAACATATAATTAGAAATCTAATTTGGGTCCCCTAGGAGACACTAACCAACACTTTCTTTCTTACCCTGACACAACAATTCCTCCGTGGCTTCTTCAACCAGCAATGTTTTCAAATATATACATTACGCTAAGTGTACAAAACATTAAGAACACCGTCCTAATATTGAGTTGCACCCTACCTTTTTTGCCCTCAGAACAGCCTCAATTCGTTGGGGAACGGACTCTACAAGGTGTCGAAAGCTTTCCACAGGGATGCTGGCCCATGTTGGCTCCAATGCTTCCCACAGTTGTGTCAAGTTGGATGGATGTCCTTTGGGTGGTGGACCATTCTTGATACACACGGGAAACTGTTGAGTGTGAAAAACCCAGCAGCGTTGCAGTTCTTGAGACAAACCTGTGCACGTGGCACCCACAACCATCCCCCGTTCAAAGGCACTTAAATATTTTGTCTTGCCCATTCACCCTCTGAATGGCACACACGCACAATCCATGTCTCAATTGTCTCACAGTTTAAAAATCTTTCTTTAATCTTTCTCCTCTCCATCTACACTGATTGAAGTGGATTTAGCACATGACATAGCTTTCACCTGGATTAACCTGGTCAGTCTATGTCATGGAAAGAGCAGGTATTCTTAATGTGTTGTACACTCAGTCTATATATGCCCATATCATGCAGCCCTACGTGGCACAGTATGGAAACAAAAGTGCAGGAAATGCAGGAAATGTATGAAAATTCCGATCTAAATGGTGTTGTCATGAACTACTCATAAAGCATATTTAGAACTTTTATCATCCCAAAAAAATCTAATATTGTCATACGGGAAGGAAAAAAGACAAATATTGTCATACGGGAAAGAAAAAAGACAAATATTGTCATACGGGAAAGAAAAATATTGTGAAATTATGTTTTGTCCATATCGCCCTTCCAGAGATCGATATGTACGTCTTTGGTCGCTGCTCAGTCTTTGTTTATCTTTCTTTCCAAACATGTTTCGACATATTCCTCTCCCTCAGGCTTAAGCATTTTCCCTCGAGCTTGTGATAGAAAAATGACATATTTACCTGATTTGTTTGATATTAATAGTTAGCCATCAATACTTAACAAGTAGGAGGATATTTATGTCCTGTTAGTGTCTGTGTTGTTATGGTCTCCACTCTAGTTCCCTGCAGCTAATCTGGGCATATGGTCACCAGAGATGGCTTGAGCTGACAAATGAGTTAAGACTGCATTACATAGACAAGATGTGGTGGGTGTAACCGAGATAGAGATAGCCAGGAGGAGCTTAGAACAATTCCTCATTGTCTCTAAATCATCCTTGCATCTGGGAAACCAAGCCAGGGAGGGGTTAAGAAAACACCCATGTGCAGAAAATGACAGGGTGAACCCAGAGTGGCTTATGATGCTCCTTGGTCCAATTTGTAAGTCGCTCTGGATAAGAGCGTCTGCTAAATGACTTAAATGTAAATGTAAATGTAAATGTAAATGCATGAGGGGGGTTGATTGAGCATTGTTAGTGTCAGCTATATATAGTACTCTGCATTTGTGTTAAGGTTAGGTTACTATTTCAATGATTCATCAATATTAAAGAAAGATGATTGTTTAAAGAAATGACCATATCTCTGCTGAGTACTGAATTTCCTACAGCAAGCTGTCATTGTTTTAGTCACAAGTTATACAGTCTAGACCGAATATTGATTGAATTTATCTTCTACCTAGTTTATCCTATCGATCCTGTCACTATCATTAAATTATCACGGCTCTCATCTTGTGTTTACGTATGTACCAACACATTTGATTTATAAAGGCTAGAAAGCTCAAATCCCCCTTTTGAGCGTCTCTAAAAAGCTCTACTTGGTCAATCCATTTCTGATGTGGCCGTATGTGAAATGGCCTTACAGCATTTACTGAGAGGCACACAGCGATGCGGTACAGAGCTTGATTTGGCCTCTGCATGCCTCTGGAGGCTCCGCAATTGCATCACACCTCCATACGAAGCGAAGCCTCCGCCCACATTTTCGATTCAGGCATAAATTGGCTTTAAGAGGTCATATCCCTACATGTACATACTACCTCAATAAGACTGACTAACCGGTGTCTGCATATAGCCTTGCTACTCTTTTTTCAAATGTCTTTCTACTGTTGTTTTATTTCTTTACTTGCCTAAACACACACACACACACACATACTTTTTTTTGGCACCATTGGTTAGAGCCTGTAAGTAGGCATCTCACTGTTTACACCTGTTGTATTCGGCGCACGTGACAAATAAACTTTGATTTGATGTTCTGTTTGATTTACAGGGCTAAACTGTGATAGCATTGATTGAACAAGTGCTAATCGCCCACAGACATGCAGGCATGCAGGTGCACACATGCAAGCACACAGGTTGCAGTGTAATAGCAGTCTAAGGCCCCGACCTGGCCTAGATCACCCTCTTGGGTCCAAGCCCAGAGAAGGTTCCACGGAACCAGGGTAAAACATAGCCCATTTATGCTTAGGCTACCATAGTATCAATCTATTCAACCAAAGGACAGGGCTGGTAGGGCCACATTTTCCATCAATCTGGGGCCTGTGACACATGTCCAACATTAATCCGTGTGTGTCACCAAAGAGGATGACATTGAATCAGTTATTTAATGATAGACTTATCGTGGCTCTTATCCTCTTTCTCTCAGTACCCGTTCTTTAAGTTTTTATCCTTCAAGCTATTTCTCAACTGAAGGCTTGGTTTTGAAGTTGAATGATTGTTACAGTCAACGATGCTTTGTCAATGCTATGTGATATCCTCAAGATTGTGAGACATTTTCATTGGGCAAAATGAAACTTAAAATGGTCCTCTTTTAAGGGGAAAATAACCACAGAGCTTAACTGCTTAACTGAAGGATGATCTTAATCAGACGTTTGGATTGTTCATTAAATTGTCTGATCTCTAAGGTTGCTCCAATTCGCATACCTCAGAAAGATGTCTCTAATTGATTTCCAAAACAAATAAATGGCTGGATAATGACATTTATTCTGTTGATAATACAATTACTGAAAGGATATGTAGGGTTTGACGAGAGTAGATGACGATGAAGTGCATTATGTCTTGTGTTATTTGCCGCCTCGTTGCCTTTTAAGCTAAAGCCAGCCGATTCTTTGAAGAACCAATTCAAATTCAAATCAGCAATATTAACTTACAAAGTCTGTATCCTTCGGTTCCTCGTTCCCTGTAAAAGTCCTCTATTAACTACAGAAGGATCACAAAGGAATGTGAATGTGTATTTTAAATGTCACACAATTTTTCCCTCCCATTTTGTTTCGCAGGATCTCTTTCTCTTGGCCACTTCGTCACTGTCTTTGAAGACGGATTATCCAAACCATTCAACAAGGTATGTGTGCAGGGATATCCAATTTCTTCTCACAAAGTGTCTCTGGTCTTTAAAAGGGCAAAGTGACCTTCACTCCTCTTTGGGTCTAGCCTCCTTGCTTTCTTCCTTCCATCCGACAGTGGTTGACATTGTGAAGGACACCAGTGGTTGAGTACTAAAGAGACACTAACCTATTTGTGGTTGATGCTGGATTTACTGAAAAGTCTGAAACTACTTGAGGAATTAGCTTATAGGGCCACTAGTTGGAGGCAGTTAGTGCAGGTTGATGTTTATTGTCATGAATTTTGCCCTGGAGGCAGGACTGAGATATTTTTGCTAGATAGGCCAGCTGCAAAATCAAATAGTCTATATCATAATAATACCTGAAAACTAAAAATGTGCTTTTTGGTCTTAATTTAAGGTAAGGGTTAGGCATTAGGGTTAGCGTTGTGGTTAATGTTAAGGTTAGGGTTAGGTATACAATCAGATTTTATTACTTTGAGGCTGTGCCAGCTAGTGACCACTCTGCAGAGCTGCTTCTAGGGCAAGATTCATGACAATAAATGTAAACCTGCACACTTAGCTTTGTCCTTGCCCAGGTTGAAAATTGATGGAAAGGAGGAATTTGGATGGAGCATCGCTGTAAGCTGAAAAAAAGAATGGGTCAAGGAAAGGTGGAACTTGTCGCTGCATGTTACGAGCTCTGATGAATCTCTTGTTCACTCCTGTCCTGACTTATTAGAATAGAAATGGCGGTGTATACAATGATAAATGGCTTGGATATTGATGGACATGCATGTTGAAGTAGTGTTCTGCTGTTTCAGGGATGAAAATACATGTTTTGTTATCCTGCAGAGCATTTAAAACTTGACTGAACAAGCCCGACACTCAGCATTATGAGGGGTCTCGGGATAGGACCCTGAGCTCCACCACTGAACAAGTCATTTCTTATGCTAGATTCGTATTTCTTTCAAAGCACTTGTAGGGATGTATCATTTTATCTGAGATTACCGTCTCTCTTGTATAGCTACTACCCAAGTGCAGTGAAACATTTATACAAAAAGATCTCTCCTCTCTCTTCTGCAAATTGGGGATGTTCATTCATATTTTGTATTGTTTCACAACAAGCCATTTTTCATGTTTTAAAGATCAAGAAATCAATTAAAGATTATTTGAAGTGAACGAAATACATTTTGGTTTTGGAAGAACACAGGAATCTTGGTATTGGTACCATGTGATAGCAGCATGACTCTGGCTAGTTAGGCTTTGTAACTGTGGGGTGTTAAATCTTTCTAGGGGAGGACATTGATAGTGGCTACTTTGTTATCACACTTCAGAGACCAATTCAACATTTTTCAGCAGCTGTTGCGTTGATTATTCGCTCTGTTGAATTCCCAGAACATGAAAGGCCATGAGACAGGGAACAATTTGTTCAAAGCTTCTTGAAAAAAAACATCAGAGGTTTGAAGCTCTACATACTTAGAGCTGTTCTTTTCATGCAATTAGGAAAACCTGCATGCTACATGTATGTACTCTGCAATCCTCAAACATCCCTTTTACATATAAATGCATGTTGCTGCATCCTAAACACACACACACACACACACACACACACACACACACACACACACACACACACACACACACACACACACACACACACACACACACACACACACACACACACACACACACACACACACACACACACACACACACACACACACACACACACACACACACCTTATAGGGTTCATTTAGATGAGAGGCCAGTATATGAGCCTTTCACTATGTAGCAACATGGTGATGTTTCAGGGCTCGAGGCCTCTTCAATTAACACATGGCCTCTGGAACAGCCATTACCGACATTCATAATCGTTTTAGGGGGAAATAGACAAACACATAGACGTGTTAAGGAGGAAGGAACCCATCATTTGTATGGTTATTCCCATAACTGTTCCTTCCAGGGCAGTGTGTTGGAAAGTTAAGTGTCTCATTTACTCCGAGCAAGGCTTGAGCTCCGCCCTCCAGGGATTTGAACCAGTCATTCTGGTTGTCAAATCAGTCAATCCCCCTAACCTTCCAGGCCAAATTGTAGACTTCTGTGGATTTGTACATTAGGGTGTTCTGACAGGCAGCAGAATTACACCTTACGTCGTCATCGTCGTATGATTATTCCACTGTCCTCTGCATTGAAAGGGAAAAACAACTCATCTATTTCCTATGAAGTGCACTACATAGGGAATAGGGTACCATTTCAAACAGAACCCCTGCTTAAGCTTTTTGAGAGTAGATGGATGCAGGAGCCCAAATTGGAGGTACCAGTGTAGCCTTGGTCCTTCAGGGAATGCACCAGTGAGCTGTGGCTGCTGTTCTACTTGAATGTATGAGTGGTGCCTGTAGGTGCTACTCATACATGAATTGCGGAAACGAAGTAAATAGAGGTACTGCAAATAAATATATATGCATACTAATGAGAATGTCATGTGTGTTTGTCACCAAGAATACAAGCTTCTGCCCACCTATGATGATTTACGATTTGATTACGTACATTTCCACCTCACTTTTCCAATGTCAATCAAGCAAACACGCCTTTGACAAAATGTGGTTACACTTAAAAGTGAAGATATGTGGCAATCGATGATAGCTGTGCCGTAAACATACTGTCTATAGACTGTTGTAAGGCTAGCTCTATGCTACCAAAAGGCTACGCTACATTGACATTTCAGAGGGAGTGCCAGTAACTATGGCCAATTTATCACATAATGATACTGTGTGAGAAATATTCAATATCCAAGCACATGAGAAAGGATCTAGTTTCCCCCGAGGCTTATTACATTTGCTTCAATCAGCCCACTCACTTCTATATTGTTTTCTCTGAGAGCTCGGCTTATTGCATTGCATTTTATGGAGTTGATGAATTGCTGATGCTATTATTCTGTTTTGATTTCATCTCTCTTGAGGGGACTGTGTGCCAATGCAACCAACCTGCAATCCGCATGGGTTATTTAGAAGGAGAACACTGCATGCGAGTTTAGCATTTTTCCCCATATGACTGTGGTACACTATGCAATCAAAGTTAAGCCATTTACTATCATTTCAAATGGAAACCAATGTGATGGGGGAAAAAAGGAAATCGTACAATCAATAGATGCGTGTGAAGTGGTTAGCTTCACAAAGTTCCATGTCATCACCTTTTCTTCCGGGGATGTTGCGTAATTATACTGTATGCAACGAACCCATTTGAAAATAAAGTTATGCTATACTGGCTTTGTTTACATTAGCTCATAGGAAGCCCTCGCAAGGTATAGAGCCACACCGCCAGTCCGTTGTACCACTCCACAGCACTGTGTATACCTTCCAGTCTTACCTTTGGCTAAATGGAACCGTGTCCATACTCCATACGTTATGTCCATACTCCATATGTTATGTCCACACTCCATACGTTATGCATGGATGCTTTCTCATCCCTGTGTCATACTCACTCGCCAGCTCTCTCAGTTCATCTGGCTTCTCCATTTTATTGTCATGTTACAGGCTTCCCATTGACTGCCATGAGATGGCCTCGCCATAATAATATTATGTTGTGTTGCACACTTTGACAGCGAATGCCTTCCTGATGTACTTTCTTCCTGTTCTAACGTGATGCCGTCTGAGTTGTGGTTTTGAGTTACTGGGGTGTAGCAAGCACAGCTGTAGCCGAGGAAGCAGAGCAGCGGCAGTTTCTCCATAGGGATTCACCCTCTCCTGGGAACCTATTGTGCGTTAGCTTCGCTAAGCTTCGATATTTTATCGGCTTTTACCTACCCTGTGTTCCTAATGTGAGAGTTGATGGTTGTTGACATGTACAGTATTCTTGGTCCAACACAGCCAATTTCCAGCTGTCATTTGGAATAGTACTGAGTGACGAATGACGAAATCCGGCCTCGACTGAGTCTGTGTGTACGTACAAGCGTGTGTGTGCACTGCATGTTCTGCACTGCTGCCGTGCGTGTGTTCACTCTCTCACATTCTGTCTTTCTCTCCGTTCCTCCCTCTGTTTCTCTCTCTCTGTGTTAGCAGTGTCCAGTCTGTGAAAGGCTGTAGGCATTGCATTAACATGCTCTAATCCTGTGGGTGGCTTATTGGAAACAAATCCCTCCCAACGCTTTTAAAGCTCCTGCCTTTTCATTTTTAACCCACTCTCCTCGTCCTCCTCCCCCACAAGTGGCTACACTGGCCCTATGGCTAAATTTGAAAAAAAACAATGCCCCCAAAAGCACCTCTCATATTTGTTAAAGGATTCCATAGGTATAGGCATAAGCATGGCCACTCTGCTCATACGGGAGTAATAAAGGCCTAGTGCACTAATTTGGTGGGGTTCATTTTTTAATATATATTGTTTATATATACTGTATATACAAATATACAATACCATTCAAAAGTTTGGACACACCTACTCATTCAAGGGTTTTTCTTTATTTTGTACTATTTTCTACATGATAGAATAATAGTGAAGACATCAACATTATGAAATAACACATGAGGAATCATGTAGTAACCAAAAAGGTGTTAAACAAATTTAAATATATTTTTATTTGAGATTCTTCAAAGAAGCCACCCTTTGCCTTGATGACAGCTTTGCAGACTCTTGGCATTCTCTCAACCAGCTTCATCTTCATCTTTTCCAACCGTCCTGAAGGAGTTCCCTCATATGCTGAGCACTTGTTCGCTGCTCTTCCTTTACTGTGTGGTCCAACTCATCCCAAATCATCTCAATTGGGTTGAGGTCAGGTGATTGCAGAGGCCAGGTCCTCTGATGCAGCAGTCATCACTCTCCTTCTTGGTCAAATAGCCCTTACACAGCCAGGAGGTATGTTGGATCATTGTCCTGTTGAAAAACAAATGATAGTCCCACTAAGCGCAAACCAGATGCAGAATGCTGTGGTAGCCATGTTGGTTAAGTGTGCCTTGAATTCTAAATAAATCACTGGCCGTGTCAACAGCAAAACACCCCCACACCATCACACCTCCTCCTCCATGCTTCACGGTGGGAACCACACACGTGGAGATTATCCGTTCACCTACTCTGCGTCTCCCAAAGATGACTGTCACAAATATTTTTCTTTCCAAAAATCAGACCAAAGGACAGATTTCCACCGGTCTAATGTCCATTGCTCGTGTTTCTTGGCCCAAGCAAGTCTCTTCTTATTATTGGTGTCCGTTAGTAGAAGTTTCCTTGCAGCAATTTGACCATGAATGCCTGATTCACGTAGTCTCCTCTGAACAGTAGATGTTGAGATGTGTCTGTTACTTGAACTATGTGAAGCATTTATTTGGGCTGCAATTTCTGAGGCTGGTAACTCTGCAGCAGAGGTAACGCTGGGTCTTCCTTTCCTGTGGCGGTCCTCATGAGAGCCAGTTTCACCATAGCACTTTTTGCGAGTGCAATGCGAGTGCAATTTTCCACATTGACTGACCTTCATGTCTTAAAGTAATGATGGATTGTCATTTCTCTTTGCATATTTGAGCTGTTCTTGCCATAATATGGATTTGGTCTTTTACCGAATAGGGCTATCTTCTGTATACCATCCCTACCTTGTCACAACACAACTGATTGGCTAAAACGCATTAAGAAGGAAATAAATGACCTCTTAATAAGACACACCTGTTAATTGAAAAGCGTTCCAGGTGACTAACTCATGAAGCTGGCTGAGAGAATGCCAATAGTGTGCAAAGCTGTTATTCAAATATTAAATAGAACAAATAAATTTGTTTAACACTTTTTTGGTTCCTACATGATTCCATATGTGTTATTTCATAGTTTTTCAAAGTTTTGATGTCTTCACAAATAAAGAAAAACCATGGAATGAGTAGGTGTGTCCAAACCTTTGACTGGCACTGTATATATATTTGTTATGTGATTTATCAGGTGGTGGTGCAGCACCCTCAGCACCCCTACTTCCCACAGCTATGGAAATAAGCTATATGGTAATATCTCCACCTTCTCTAATAAGCTAAATCATTTTTTTTGTCCTCTTAGAGGTCCATTCATCAAGGCTTTCGATTGAGGCGAACATAATAGTTTATACCATTTGAACAAACCTTTCAAAATGATACTAGAAAATAGCTCATTTATCCCAAGCCTAGCACTCTTGAGTTGGTTCACATTATTTCCCTGACACGGCATATCTAAAATGATATTTTTTTGTGTGCTGTCCTCTCTAGTTTTTAATTCTCTTTTCCTGTGAACTATGAACCATTGAGACGTGCAATGAGGTGTGTGGGGAGTGAATGAGTCATTGTTGACTGTGGAGTGTACGGTTGTCTGAGGCCTAGCTGACAATGCATAATCTGGCTGCTGTGAGAGTTCACCTGAGGCCATAGATATTGATATTGTTCAAATCAGATCAGTTGTCCTTGCATGTGCTGAGTTTATCATCTGTGCTATTAGATGAGGACACATGCAGAGTACGGCCTTTGTGGTTACAGCTTCTATGAAAAGCTTCTGTTCTGTAAACTGTCCCCATGTGCCCTCGCAGATGGAAGAAGAACGTGGATATAATCCAATCAGATCCACAGAAAACGGAAGGACGAAACCGGACAAAGGAGACATGGGCATTGTAATTCAGTGTTCTGTGTCATAACTTGCCTTTCCAGCTTGGAAAATGCTCTTGGTAGAAGGTGCTCTGGTCCTAAGGAACAGATCTTGGATCAGATTAGCCTTCATAAATCCTAACCTTAATGATCTGGGGAAGAAAATGCAAAACTGACCTTAGATCAGTGTTTAGGTGGTGATTTCATCTCCCGGTTCCTTCTCCATCCGGTATTCATCAATGGCTACTGCTAATAGAGTGTGAACTATAAAAGAGAATGAGTTTGAAAATGAACAAATTTTATTTTCTGTTTATCGGTGGCAGCCTTCAAAATAGAGAGAAAAATGTCATTCTCTTTTATGTTCTCATTATTTCAAATGCCTGGCTTTGTTGACATTTCACTGAGTCAAGACAACTAGAACGATACAATGGGCCTAATTAACCCTTTTTCTTCATACCATTCCTCTGCTTTGGTATTCCATTGGCCACTAACAACACATTGCAATGTGGTGTAATCCGATCAATGTGACATAGACAGATAGTTGTGTCGCTTTTGGTATTGGACAGAACTCTTCTTGGTACTGCTGTGATGTTGTACCAGTGGCGGTCAGTGCTGTTTATGATGAGGGAGGACAACAAAATAATTCTCGTGAGCATGGCCTTATTTCTATTACAGAATGTTGGGTGACTGTCCATTCATATTCCATTCACCCAGTTCAATGTCACATCGATAGGTTTCGGCTACTACATGATACTCAAAGGTTCCCTATGCCCATCATGAGGTTGCTACAACTTAGCCTATGAATGAACTTTTACATTAGGTCGAGAGAAACATTTGAGGTGACAGACAGTGACAATGGACAGACAGTGACACATTCAATACCCCCTTGCACACTCTTGCCTGCAAGTGTAATCATTACTCCAACAGTTGCAAACAAGAGTTTATATTGGACAAATTCAGGTATTTTTATCCCTGTTTTATTTGCTTCCGTTTAAGAAACTAATACAGATATTCATCTGTTGGTCACAGATACCTGAAAAAAAAGTAGGGGAGTGGATCAGAAAACCAGTCCCTATCTGGTGTGACCACCATTTCCCTCGTGCAGCGTGACACATCTCCTTCGCGTAGAGTTGGCTCAGGCTGTTGATTGTGGCCTGTGGAATGTTGTCCCACTCATCGTTAATGGCTGTGTGAAGTTGCTGGATATTAGTGGGTGCTGGAACACGCTGTCGTACACACCGATACAGAGCATCCCAAACATGCTCAATGGGTGACACGTCTGTTGAGTATGCATGGGAAGAACTTGGACATTTCAACTTCCAGGAATTGTGTACAGATCCTTGGGACATGGGGCCGTGCAATATCATGCTGAAACATGAGGTGATGGTGGCAGATGAATGGCACGACAATGGGCCTCAGGATCTCATCACGATATCTCTGTGCAATCAAATTGCCATTGATTAAATTCAATTGTGTTCGTTGTCCGTAGCTTATGCCTGCCCATACCATAACCCCATCCCCACCACGGGGCACTCTGTTCACAACATCAGCAAACCGCACGCCCACACGACTTCATACACGTGGACTGTGGTTTGCACGTTTGAAGCGGCTTATGGTAGAGAAATTCACATTCAATAATCTGGCAACAGCTCTGGTGGACATTCTTCAGACAGCATGCCAATTGCACACTCCCTCAAAACTTGGGACATCTGTGGCATTGTGTTGTTAAACAAAACTGCACATTTTAGAGTGTTCTTTTATTGTCGCCAGCACAGTCTTTTTTTCTATGACATAGACTGACTAGGAAAGTCCAGGTGAAAGCTATGATCCATTATTGATGTCACTTGTTAAATCCACTTCAAACAGTGTAGATGAAGGCAGAAAAATATTTTTTAATTGACAATTGAGACATGGATTGTGTATGTGTGCCATTCAGAAGGTAAATGGGCAAGACAAAAGTTGTACATGCCTGGGTATGGTAGTAGGAGCCAGGTGCACAGGTTTGTGTCAAGAACTGCTGGGTTTTTCACGCTCAACAGTTTCCAGTGTGTATCAAGATTGGCCCACCACCCAAAGGACATCCAGCCAACTTAACACAACTGTGGAAGCCATTCGACACCACGTAGAGTCCACGCCCTGACGAATTGAGGCTGTTCTGAGGGCAAAAGGGGGAGGTGCAACTCAATATTAGGAAGGTGCTCCAAATGTTTGCTACACTGGCATGTAGAGATCAGAAGAGGGTGTATACCACAAACCCCAGAGGTGTCTTATTGCTATTATAAACTGGTTACCAACATAATTGGAGCAGTAAAAATAAATGTTTTGTCATACCTGTGGTATACGGTCTGATATACCACGGCTATCAGCCAATCAGCATTCAGGGCTCGAATCACCCAGTTTATAATAATAAATGTAGCCTAAAAACAAGTTGAAATTGACAATAGTCTGATGGCTGACACTATTATCAATTGTCTTGTGAATGAAGAGACTTGTGCAGTGTGTAATTGACAGAGAAGGGAACAGAGCTTAACTCACAGTACTTTTTCAAGTCACCCTACAGACGTTCATGCAGGTCAGACGTTTTGATTCCTGTAAACCTATGGAAAAGAGACCATTTTAATGTTTCTTAAACATCTAAACAACTTTCAAAGTTGAGCAGGTCAGCTCTATTTTCAAACATCACTTTCATTGTGGAATAACTTCAATTCTGTGCGTTCCACACATGAGCACTCGCGGCAGCATAGCCTAGGCTACTAAACACAGACAAGTAACAATACAACTTAAAATATGCTATTTGAAACACATTTTCTTGGTTTCATAATGTTTCTTAATAAGACATACCTAAACAACATAATAATGGATTTCTTTGTGATGGTCCATATTAACACTGTGATGTTTTAAGTGGTTTTTAGTCTTTACATGTTGCCTACTGTAACAAAAACTAGTGAAATGCTTGTGTTACCGAAGACCTTCATAAACACAACCTATTAATTATTTTTGCGATAACATACATGAAATGTGTGTATTAGGCTGTTAGAATGTTGCCGCTGTAACGTGAGCGCTGGGAGTCGGGAAGCAAGTTCAGGGAGTGAATCATTTGAATAAATAAATGAAAACATAATACAAAACAAGAAACACAAACAACGCACAGACGTGAAACTGAAACAGAAACAATAACGCCGGGGGAAGGAACCAAAGGGAGTGACACATATAGGGAAGGTAATCAGGGAGGTGATGATGTCCAGGTGTGCGTAACGATGGTGACAGGTGTGTGCCGTAATGAGCAGCCCAGTGACCTAGAGGCCGGAGAGGGAGCACGAGTGACAGACGACCCAAAGGCTAGGATGCCTCGAGGCCTGGCTATTGTAGTGTTTACTCTTTAGTTATATATATTGATTCCTATATAGTGGGCAATTTTGTTGGATAGAAAACAAAAGGAACAATTCAGACTACCTTAATACTTAAATAGTCATGTAATAAGGATTCACATTTTTACAAAGTGATGCTAAAATTGCTAGACAGGAAATTATGTGTTGGTACTTCCTGTTCAAAGAGTTCAAAATGGCCACCCTAATTTATGTGACCTTCTTGCTCATGCCTACTATACATTACAGTAGGACACAAGCTCACCTTGCTGACCTGTCGGGATAACAGACAGCCAGACAGTAATTGTGTTGACATAATGGGGGTCAATCCCCAGCCAGACGTCAACAATAAATTGACAGCTGCAGGACAAAATGGCCAACTCTGAACAGTCAGTGCTATTTCCTCTATCGACACTGCTTGTTCGATGTTCCTGGAACCCAGCTACACTACCGTAGCGCTCATATTTTCATTTTTAGCTTCATCGAACGGTGAGGTCATTAAATATACATAAAACCCTTCAGTTTTATTTCACCTTGATACCTTAGCCTTGTGAGTTCACCTTCCCTTGCAAGCCAACATGCCTCCTTGTTCTAGTTATTGGGTGAGACTGAAATAGCTCTGTTTTAGTGTCAGAAATGAACATCGGTCAATTCTTTATGAAGACATACTTCTGTAAGTGAGGTGTATTTAAGGAAACTCTTTTTAGTCAGGAATTATATTCATATATTCCATTTATAGCAGATGCTTTTAACCAAAGCAACATACAGTCATGCATGCATACATTTTACACAAGTGTGGAATCAAACACACAAACCTGGCATTGCCATGCTCTACCAACTGAGCCATACCAACCAACTGCTCTACCAACTGAGCCATATTTTCCTCTCATATTGTCACTGTTGTTGTTGTTTCAACACCTGGCTTTGCCCTATGCATAATTCAGAACTTTCCAGAGTTTTCAACGTGCACATAATGACAGTAGAATTTTGGGGGGGACAGTGTGGTGAGCTACTGTGCACTGCCTCGTAACGTGCGGTAACAGCAGGGTTCATACTTCTCTCTCTCTCTCTCTCTCTCTCTCTCTCTCTCTCTCTCTCTCTATTCCAGTGGGTAGGCAGTGTTTTGCCTTAAATCTGCGAGGCCATCTGCTCTCAAGTCTTCATCCCGTGATGTTTGTTTTGTAGTATCTCTATGCTCGGATTCCATTTGACAAGATTAATAAAGTGAATCTGTCAGAAATAAGCTGTTCATTTCGATAGGGGATTTGTGAATCGCTCCAGGCAAATAACTTCTCAGTTCAGCCCTGGTCAGGAGTTTTCTTTTTGTCTTTCCTTCCTTTAGAAAAAATCTATATCTATATATCTATATATATAAAAATCTAAAATCTATATATTTTTGGGATGGTACACCTGGCGAGTCAGAAAGGGTTGTGGGTAAACACTGAACTGCGACCTATTTCTTTATCACACAACATGTGTTCTGCATTTGATAAAAGGCTAAATCCATTGACACCGAAGAGGTGTATGGAAACCAGACATTATGCAAACATGACCCTGGTGTTTTCGGGGGCCATCTTGGGTCATAGACAAATTGGTTTGCGTTGGAGGACCTTGAAAACACTGTTGACGTGAACTGGGGTCAGATTTAGGTAGCATCAGGTTCACTCAATACAGAGTCAGGCTAATTTATAATGTGCAATGAGGTGTCCCTTTCATTTTGGAGTCAGTGGACCATGATCCTCTGCTCTAATCCTTTTTTTGACCTTGCAGTTTGATTTCACAATGACATGAATGACAATTGATAAATAATGTAAATATCTTATTTTTGATTGGAACGAAATGACATTGCTTTCTTCCTGGGCTTTGCTCTTCCAGTATAAGACTTAATGCACTAAAAAATAACATTATTTAGTTATTCACTGGGGTACAGACAAAACACAGTAGCCCTTAACACAGTAGCTTGGACATCAGTGATGCTTTGAATTGCTGATTCATTCAATGTTGGTGGTTAAAGGGATATTTCACCAAATATCAAAATGACCAACACTATATATACAAAAGTATGTGGACACCCCTTCACATTCATGGATTCAACTATTTTAGCCACACCCATTGCTGACAGGTGTATAAAATCGAGCACACAACCATGCAAACTCCATAGACAGACATTAGCAGTAGAATGGCCTTACTGACGAGCTCAGTGACTTCCAATGTGGCACCATCATAGGATGCCACCTTTTCAACAAGTCAGTTTGTCAAATTTCTGCCCTGCTAGAGCTGTTAGTTGAAAGTTGAAATGTCTAGGAGCAACAATGGCTCAGCCGCGAAGTGGTAGGACACAGAAGCTCACAGAACAGGACCGCTGAGTGCAGAACCCTTAGTTCCAGTGAATGGAAATCGTAACGCCACAGCATACAAGGACATTCTAGATGATCCTGTGCTTCCAACTTTGTGGCGACAGTTTAGAGAAGGCCCTTTCCAGTTTTAGCATGACAATGCCCCCGTACACAAAGCGAGGTCATAACACAAATGGTTTGTCGAGATCGGTGTGTAACTTGACTGGCTTGCACAGAGCCCTGACCTCAACCCCATCAAATACCTTTGGGATTAATTGGAATGCTGACTGCGAGCCAGGCCTAATCGCCCAAAATCAGTGCCCGACCTCAATAATGCTCTTGTGGCTGAATGGAAGCATGTCCCCGCCGCAATGTTCCAACATCTAGTGAAAAGCCTTCCTACTGTAGAAGAGTGGAGGATGTTACAGCAGCAAAGGGTGGACTAACTCCATATTAATGCCCATGATTTTGGAATGACATCTTGTACAAGCATGTACTTTTCGTCATATAGTTTATTTGTTTCCTTACCTTCTAAGCAGTCTGTGGACATTTGGTAATTTGTGTGAACTGTCCCTTTAAGTGAGAACAAGAGAGATAGGAACAGCATGTTGTTTTTCAAACAGTACGCTCTGGGCTTTTAGAATGATGGTGGATGAAAGAGGAGAGGAGATGTTGGGAACAGGCACTGCCTGTCACAGGGGGACAAACCAACTGACACTGTGACAAAACACTGGGACAAACCACTGGGGCAGGGGAGGAGGGGTGGATTATTTAGGCGGTCAGGGCAAGGGGGCATCTAAGGACAGAGAGTATACTGTCTCTGTAGAGCAAAGTCAGTTGGTGAGAAAATCAATTACGTGTATATTATGTCATAGAGATATCGGTTGATACTTCTGAAATTGATTTGAACCTAGACCTGCACAAAGAGTAATGCAACTACTCAAATAAGTTTCTGCAGTATATACTGTAATGTCCATGCATACATTTGCATGCAAAACAAACATACAGATATAAAAAACAATGTACCTTTATTTAACTAGGAAAGTCAGTTAAGAACAAATTCTTTATTTACAACTCCCAATCACAGCCAGATATGATACAGCCTTGATTTGAACCAGGGACTGTAGTGACACCTCTTGGAATGAGATGCATTGCCTTAGACCGCTGCGCCACTCCAGAGCCCTCATTCAACACATTTGAATGAGGAAGTACCTCTTCTTATACAGATGAGCACACAGAATAATAATATTATGACATAGAATTCTATGTCTGAGGCTGAGCAAAATGGTTGAGAGACATAAACGTAATTATAATTTGTTTAAATATGGCACGATGGATGTGATGTGATGTGTCCTCACCCTCCTGCTGTGATGGGGCGGGGACTGCCTAGTGGCCGGATTGTCAACTCTCTGCAGCTCCCTCACTATTTCCATCAGCCATCACACCTCCTGTCAATCACCCACTGCCCACACCGTTCCACCCACCAGAGAATCCCCTTATAGGGGAACCCCATACAGTGCTTCATCCTTTGTGACTGTCGTTGTGCCTCCTCACGATGAAATGTGTTAGAACTCAGAGCTCATTGCCTGAACCTGAAGTTCCCTCTTGGAGAAATAAATGATACATAATTAAGTTCAATTATTGTATATTGCCAGAGAGCAGTAGAAGTGCAGAATCTATAGGCCTATTTATTTCAAGCTATAAAAAAAAACAATGAAACGTGACCTGAACATGTCTACATCATTTGATTCCCTCTCAAAAGGGACAGGTTTAACCTCTATCAAATCCAGGCTATGTTCTTATTCCACAATATGGGTTTGTTCTCAATGGAGTCCTGGTGAAGACCAACCTGAGTGGCCGAAGCATTGTCAATAAATCTCATGGGAGCACAGCATGCAGTGCACATTTTTATTCCACAAACTTCCAGACGCTTACCAGAAAACTCCCCTTAGCTTACCCCGGTCCAGGTGCCAGTCCAGGTGAAAACACATGCAACAACCAAGCAATTATTTTCATGCAGTCTGTCGACATGTGACATCTTTTTTGTGTTTACTCTCCCAGTTCTAGCTCATAGAATGCCTGACTCATTCCCGCTCTTCCTCCCTTCTATTTTCTCTCCAATCTCTTAACTTCTCACACCCTTGCTCTGCATTTTCACTTTCCAGCCGACTAATTTAGTTTGTGAGCTAATCAACAAGGTTGACCTCAATTAAAACCAATACTTGTACCATTACATTTGGAAACCCAGATCGGGACACATCGCAGGCACAGTTTCACTGCTAACTCATAGGAAGCCCATTTGCAGCTGTAGGAAGTCCATCGTTTATTTTCATTGCAACGAGTAACGACAGATAGCAGAAACAAAGCGCTGATGAACAATACCATGTAGACAGAGGAGACGAACACTTACTCTCCTGAGAATCGGGGGGGGGAGACGCTTCGATTGCAAATCATGCAAATACTGCTTATCTGAGACTCTGAGATAGGAGTAATTCAGTGAGGAACAATTGCCGACCAGCAATTATAATTGCCTACAGTTTTTCCTCCGTAGATGTCCATTCTTGTTGTTTCCAGGCAGCTGAGGGAAGAACAGAAGTATATTGGTAATGGGATGGGATTTGACATCTGGTACCTTTACTGATGGGCTGGTAGCTCACAGCTTGTTAGCCAGACAGGGAGTGGAGTACAGTGGAGGAGGCAGGATGGACTTCTGGATCTTGTTAGTGTCCATGTTGGGTTGACTAGGTCAGATGATGTACTCAGACTAGGTCTCATCTCATATCATCAACCTGCTTTAGGTTTGGCACAAACACTGAAAATTAGTCTCTCTCTCTCTCTCTCTCTCTCTCTCTCTCTCTCTCTCTCTCTCTCTCTCTCTGTTTATAAGAGTTTGATGATGGAATATCATCCATAAAAGACTCAATCTTTAATCCCATATGTTGCATGCCTACATCAACAAAAGCGCTTGCAAAAGATTGGTGTCCCAGTGACCCACGACTATGATTTATTTCCTATGATCATTGGGAACAGGTAATAGAACTCTATGACCTACAGCAACGATTATGCTCATACAGACATATTAGACATATTTCTCCTAGAAATGTCACCTGATTATATCCATGCTAGGTGTGTTGTGAGATGTTGATAGATGCCTGAGCTATTGTCTGGGTAATGAGCAGTAAGGGAATCGCTGAACATTTACATATGATACTAGTGTGTTCGGTTATGCAGATAATTATTCTCTCAGAACCTCTGACAACCTCTGACAACCTGTTGTTCACTTTCACCGTCACAGAGGAATTGTCAATGACAACCCGATGCAGCCCTGCAACAGGGCAACTCATCTGAAATAGTATTGTACAGAGAGGCTACTTACTACAGACCTTTGGGTATAGGCAGTAGCTTTAGTTTATAGTCCTTTCTCTTTAACGTGGAGCAAGGGATAGTACAGGTAATGGCTTGCCAGTCTCCAGTACCTAATTGTTGCAGATGAAGGAGGGAATATTGTACATTAACGCTGCTCTACTGTTTTAATGAGGGTGAAGCAGGCTGGGATTAGCATTGGGAAAATGCAAGCTGCAGATGTTGTCAGGTGTAGTGCTCAATAGCACGCTCAGGGGGAGTGGTGTGACAGCAGTTAGCAGTCGGATACTACAGTTAGCAGTGGGAGGCTAACCTGGAGTGCGTGATGTTGGACAGATATCCCTGAGTCTCACATTCCAGGCCAAGATTCACAGTTCTGTTTGAGATGGTGCCTCCGCCCTCTTCACAAGCCTTCATGAGAACAAACAAACTGCTATTTGTCTTTTACGACTCTGAGTGGCCCTGAGCAGGTCCGAATTGTCCCCTGGTTGTCCTATCATTGGAATATTACTGTAATATAAAATGTTTGGTACCTACAGTATGGGCTACGTATTACATCGTAGGGACTGTTAAACTGTTTTTGTACAGAACGGAACATTCTGTGAACACTTATAAGGAAATTTTATGTATCTCCCTGAACCTAAATGTGCTGAGTTTTTAAAATCAATGCGTTCCCGTACCACCCTATCAGAGCCCGCCCTCTGTGAGATTCCATATAAATTACAGGACTTGCAAACAGATGTCAGATCAAGTTTATGCAAGGTGCGGCCTCGCCCATTAGATGACTGATCCCATCTTGTTGGAAATCAAACATCTTTTGACACAGACTGATCCTACTCAGACCGAAGAATCATCCCAGAGGGGGTTCCTGCAGGAACGCACTGTTTGCATTCAAGACTACAGTATATCCCGTTTGGGTTAGGAGAAAGAACAAAAACAACTCTTATAAACTTTGCTTTGCTGGACTAAGAAAGGAGAAGAGCGAGAAAGAGAGAGAGAGAGAGAGAGAGAGAGAGAGAGAGAGAGAGATGGGAACAACACTACTTTTTCCTCGCAATCCATCCAGGCGTCATCCCATCCTAGTGGAATCCAACTGGGCAGGCAATATCAAAATAAGGTTAATTGCCCCATTGCATAATTGATTTCCTCTGAAAGTGGCACTGTGTGTGTATAAAGTCGTGTTTTTTATTGGGTGTTGTAAGATGGCAGGTCTAATTTACAAACTAATGATCAACACTGTCTCTGCACTGTCTGCACCGGATGCAAACTAGCCCATTGTCTATTCCTGGTTGGTGAAGCTCTCTATAATTTTATGCTTGTGAAAGCCTAAGTGGAGGATGTAGCCCTCTCACATTTTATCTTTCAATTGTTAAGACCAAATCATATCAAAGCCTTGTGAATTTACTTTTATTTTTGCCTGAGTTGAGTATCGAAGTTCATTTCTATTGACCTGTGGAGATTCTCACCTCAATAACTGTGTTGTATTTTGTTATACCCTGCCTTTATCTTGTATCTGTCTGCTACCTAATTGTCCAAAATATTTAGTGTAGTAAATAAAACCTTGAATTAATTATTTGTTGTATTGAGTTCATTTACGAGCGATTGAGTTCTTGTTCAGAATGAGAATATGGTCAAATCGACAATAATAATACTAATTAGTATTAACAGTTAATTATAACTGCTGATAATTAATTCAAGAGTCTCTCTATATCCAACCATTAATGGTGCCCTTAGATTAATTTGGATAGGATAACCAAATGAACCAAATAAATCAGTTCAATTAATTATTCCAGTAATTCATCAGCAAATGGTCTTGAATATTAATTAGCCAAAAGTCACAACATATTTTGGTGCCCGCATGGGGTAACTAATAGAGAGTTTATATTCATGTTTACCAATACTGATACCTGTTACGAGTCCTGTCTAATTATTTCTGCAAGTGGTTGAATTGCCAGTGCAAACAGAAGGGGGGAGAGAGGACATCCCTGTCTTGTGCCCCTTTCTAAAAACATTTAATCAGATAATGTATTATTTGTGTATATTTTTGCTTTAGGATATTTATATGATATTTTTATAAAACATGTTATTTCAGCTGGAAAGTTGAAGGCTTCCAAAGTTTTGAATAGAAAAGGCCATTCAAGAAGGTCAAAAAGCCTTTTCAGCAGCCATTATAGATACATCTTTATCTTGTTTTTAGCATATTTTGATAGCATTTCTAATAACCTATTGTGGCAACTGGGACCATAGAGCCACCTCTTCTGTAGGCTGTAGGATAGGGGGCATTCCCACATTTACATTTACATTTAAGTCATTTAGCAGACGCTCTTATCCAGAGCGACTTACAAATTGGTGCATTCACCTTATGACATCCAGTAGAACAGTCACTTTACAATAGTGCATCTAAATCTTAAAGGGTGGGGGGGTGAGAAGGATTACTTATCCTATCCTAGGTATTCCTTAAAGAGGTGGGGTTTCAGGTGGTGATTGACTCCGCTGTCCTGGCGTCATGAGGGAGTTTGTTCCACCATTGGGGGGCGAGAGCAGCGAACAGTTTTGACTGGGCTGAGCGGGAACTGTACTTCCTCAGTGGTAGGGAGGCGAGCAGGCCAGAGGTGGATGAACGCAGTGCCCTTGTTTGGGTGTAGGGCCTGATCAGAGCCTGGAGGTACTGAGGTGCCGTTCCCCTCACAGCTCCGTAGGCAAGCACCATGGTCTTGTAGCGGATGCGAGCTTCAACTGGAAGCCAGTGGAGAGAGCGGAGGAGTGGGGTGACGTGAGAGAACTTGGGAAGGTTGAACACCAGACGGGCTGCGGCGTTCTGGATGAGTTGTAGGGGTTTAATGGCACAGGCAGGGAGCCCAGCCAACAGCGAGTTGCAGTAATACAGACGGGAGATGACAAGTGCCTGGATTAGGACCTGCGCCGCTTCCTGTGTGAGGCAGGGTCGTACTCTGCGGATGTTGTAGAGCATGAACCTACAGGAACGGGCCACCGCCTTGATGTTAGTTGAGAACGACAGGGTGTTGTCCAGGATCACGCCAAGGTTCTTAGCGCTCTGGGAGGAGGACACAATGGAGTTGTCAACCGTGATGGCGAGATCATGGAACGGGCAGTCCTTCCCCGGGAGGAAGAGCAGCTCCGTCTTGCCGAGGTTCAGCTTGAGGTGGTGATCCGTCATCCACACTGATATGTCTGCCAGACATGCAGAGATGCGATTCGCCACCTGGTCATCAGAAGGGGGAAAGGAGAAGATTAATTGTGTGTCGTCTGCATAGCAATGATAGGAGAGACCATGTGAGGTTATGACAGAGCCAAGTGACTTGGTGTATAGCGAGAATAGGAGAGGGCCTAGAACAGAGCCCTGGGGGACACCAGTGGTGAGAGCGCGTGGTGAGGAGACAGATTCTCGCCATGCCACCTGGTAGGAGCGACCTGTCAGGTAGGACGCAATCCAAGCGTGGGCCGCGCCGGAGATGCCCAACTCGGAGAGGGTGGAGAGGAGGATCTGATGGTTCACAGTATCGAAGGCAGCCGATAGGTCTAGAAGGATGAGAGCAGAGGAGAGAGAGTTAGCTTTAGCAGTGCGGAGCGCCTCCGTGATACAGAGAAGAGCAGTCTCAGTTGAATGACTAGTCTTGAAACCTGACTGATTTGGATCAAGAAGGTCATTCTGAGAGAGATAGCGGGAGAGCTGGCCAAGGACGGCACGTTCAAGAGTTTTGGAGAGAAAAGAAAGAAGGGATACTGGTCTGTAGTTGTTGACATCGGAGTGATCGAGTGTAGGTTTTTTCAGAAGGGGTGCAACTCTCGCTCTCTTGAAGACGGAAGGGACGTAGCCAGCGGTCAGGGATGAGTTGATGAGCGAGGTGAGGTAAGGGAGAAGGTCGCCGGAAATGGTCTGGAGAAGAGAGTATGGGATAGGGTCAAGCGGGCAGGTTGTTGGGCGGCCGGCCGTCACAAGACGCGAGATTTCATCTGGAGAGAGAGGGGAGAAAGAGGTCAGAGCACAGGGTAGGGCAGTGTGAGCAGAACCAGCGGTGCCGTCTGACTTAGCAAACGAGGATCGGATGTCGTCGACCTTCTTTTCAAAATGGTTGACGAAGTCATCTGCAGAGAGGGAGGAGGGGGGGGAGGGGGAGGAGGATTCAGGAGGGAGGAGAAGGTGGCAAAGAGCTTCCTAGGGTTAGAGGCAGATGCTTGGAATTTAGAGTGGTAGAAAATGGCTTTAGCAGCAGAGACAGAGGAGGAAAATGTAGAGAGGAGGGAGTGAAAGGATGCCAGGTCCGCAGGGAGGCGAGTTTTCCTCCATTTCCGATCGGCTGCCCGGAGCCCTGTTCTGTGAGCTCGCAATGAGTCGTCGAGCCACGGGGCGGGAGGGGAGGACCGAGCCGGCCTGGAGGATAGGGGACATAGAGAGTCAAAGGATGCAGAAAGGGAGGAGAGGAGGGTTGAGGAGGCAGAATCAGGAGATAGGTTGGAGAAGGTTTGAGCAGAGGGAAGAGATCATAGGATGGAAGAGGAGAGAGTAGCGGGGGAGAGAGAGCGAAGGTTGGGACGGCGCGATACCATCCGAGTAGGGGCAGTGTGGGAGGTGTTGGATGAGAGCGAGAGGGAAAAGGATACAAGGTAGTGGTCGGAGACTTGGAGGGGAGTTGCAATGAGGTTAGTGGAAGAACAGCATCTAGTAAAGATGAGGTCGAGCGTATTGCCTGCCTTGTGAGTAGGGGGGGAAGGTGAGAGGGTTAAAGTCGCCCAGCACTGTGAGAGGTGAGCCGTCCTCAGGAAAGGAGCTTATCAAGGCATCAAGCTCATTGATGAACTCTCCGAGGGAACCTGGAGGGCGATAAATGATAAGGATGTTAAGCTTGAAAGGGCTGGTAACTGTGACAGCATGGAATTCAAAGGAGGCGATAGACAGATGGGTAAGGGGAGAAAGAGAGAATGACCACTTGGGAGAGATGAGGATCCCGGTGCCACCACCCCGCTGACCAGAAGCTCTCGGGGTGTGCGAGAACACGTGGGCGGACGAAGAGAGAGCAGTAGGAGTAGCAGTGTTGTCTGTGGTGATCCATGTTTCCGTCAGTGCCAAGGAAGTTAAGCTTACGTAGCAAGAATCTTATTGACTAAAATGATTAAAATGATACAGTACTGCTGAAGTAGGCTAGCTGGCAGTGGCTGCGTTGTTGACACTACACTAATCAAGTCGTTCCGTTGAGTGCAATAGTTTCTGCAGTGCTGCTATTCGGGGGCTAGCTGGCTAGCTAGCAGTGTTGTTTACGTTACGTTGCGTTAAAAGAACGACAATAGCTGGCTAGCTAACCTAGAAAATCGCTCTAGACTACACAATTATCTTTGATACAAAGACGGCTAAGTAGCTAGCTATGTAGCTAGCTACGATCAAACAAATCAAACCGTTGTACTGTAATGAAATGAAATGAAAATGTGATACTACCTGTGGAGCGAAGCGGAATGCGACCGGGTTGTTGAGTTCTATTTGGAAGACGTTGGCTAGCTGTTGGCTAGCTAGCAGTGTCTCCTACGTTAGTTTACTGCTTGATTATTGATTATTCATCAACTGATCAATATTTTAACCATTTCAAAACAGTTTGACTATTGCACCCAACATAACACATTTTATTTATAGCCTATTCATTGATTATTGAATATTAATCAGCACAATTCAATACTTTAATACTTTCTAAACAGTTAACAATTTCACTCCAACTTACCTTTAACATAGTAATTCATTTTAAACTACTTTTAAAAATATGTTAGTTCTCAGTTGACCAACCGCCAAGTACTAATCAATGAAGAGTATTTTTCATTGCCAGTTTACCTAATTGTATACAACCCAAATAACCCATTAATATACCGGACATAATGCGATCCACTATAAGTAAGACATTCTAGTGAACATTATTAAAGCAATAACACCACTGGCATGTGGATTCAAACAGTTTTGCTTATTGATACCCCTGTTAATCAATAAATTGCCCTACTAATTTCTACAGGCCAAACGTGCATACTGTAATTGACTAAATGCAGTTATCCAATGTCGGTATACCCCGTCTCATCAATTTCTAACAAGACCTTAGTAAATTAAGAGGACACCCTTCACATATTTGTATTCAAAACTTCAACTAAAGCAAGCACCCTGGCCAAACATTCAGAAAGGATGCCTGAGATGTCTGCTGTATGGAAATAACCCTCTGTTATGGAGAAGTTCATTAACGACCTATGCAAGGATATTAACCCAAACTATGCATAAGAATGGAACATTTTGAATAATGACCCAATAAGCAACAAAACAGCAGATATAGCAACTGCCGCCCTTCCAAATAGGCCTTCTGCTCCAGCCCTGGTGAAGGTCCTCTCCAGTCTAGCCCTGAATGATAGTCGCCAACTATGGTTAATGATAATCCAGTACCGCAGGGTAAAGGAAAAAACATGAACAGGATGCGACTGACATGCGGGGACAGCTGGAGAAAAAACCAGAAAGGGGTTGTAAGCAGTCTGGATTCAAGGAAATAACACAACTAGAAAGAGCAAACCCAAACCCGAGAGCTAAATATTCACATTCAAGAACAGCTTGATAAAGCATCACAGAAATAAGGCTAAATTAAAACCCAACTTGAAGAATCGGACAACCAAGCTGCCCAAATGGACTGCAAAACTCCATACCGTTGAGGCATCTTTGTGCAATGCTATCAAAGAAACCGCTGAGTTAATCAAGAAAATGTGGGTTAAAGACAACATGCTCCTCGACGCGACAAGAGAGTTGGAAAGAAAAAAAGACAGAACTCTTGGAGACTGCAGACCACCTGCAGGATGAGAATAACCAGCTCAGAAGCTTAGAGGAGAAGATTGCTAAAGTTTTTTGAAAGCAGCACTCTATGAATGAGAAAGCAGCACTCTATGAATGAGAAAGAAGCACTCTATGAATGAGAAAGAAGCACTCTATGAATGAGAAAGCAGCACTCTATGAATGAGAAAGCAGCACTCCATGAGCGGTCCTCAAGACAGCCAGTTTCATCATCATCGTGCCGGTTAAGGTGGAGGTGACATGGTCCTTAATTAGCCTCTCAAAATACTTCATAATGACAGAAGTGAGTGCTAGTCATTTTGCTTAGTTACTGTCAGGACCCGGTTACGAACCCGGGTCTCCAGAGTGAGAAACAGTCACTTAACCAACTGAGCCACAAATAGTTGGCAGAACTCAGAAGATGAGGCAGACACAGCAGTACTTGAGACGGTGTATTTAATGAAGTAAAAAGTGAAGTTCTTCAGGAAAACATGTAACTCCACAACCTCAAAAGGAATTCCACAAGAACAAATGTAATCCTCCAAGACAAAAAGGTAAATCCACAAGGTGGAAGGTATAGCACAAAAATCCTCAAAAAATACTCAAAAACAAACAAACAACAAAAAACAGAATTCCACAAGAGAGTCCACCGGTATCAACAAGAGTTCACAGAGTACTAGGGCTGTGTGCTAACATTCAAACACAGAGCAAAGGACTGAGGAAAACAAAGGGTTTAAATACAATCAGGGGAAAACGAGGCACAGGTGCAAATAATAAAGACTGGGAGAGGGAGAGATTGAAAATGTCTGTAAACACTCCAGCAAGCTGGTCTGCACATTTTTATTTGACCTTTTATTTAACTAGGTAAGTCAGTTAAGAACAAATTCCTATTTTCAATGATAACCAAGGAAGAGTGGGTTATCTGCCTTGTTCAGGGGCAGAATGACAGATTTCTACCTTGTCAGCTCGGGGATTCGATCTTGCAAGCTTTCGGTTACATGTCTAATGCTCTAACCACTAGGCTACCTGCCGCCCCACACATACACTGAGGAAGTGGCTAATGATTCCATCTGGGCCTGCAGCCTTGCGAGGGTTAACACACTTAAAAGTCTTCCTCACGCCGGCCACAGAGAATTCGAGCTCAACGCCCTCGTGAGCGGCGGGGGCCCACATCGGTGACACTGTCTTTTCCTCAAAGCTAACAAATGAGTTGGTGGCTGGTTTTCCCTTTCTAATCCTTGATTGTCTGGACTCCCTGCCATATGCGTCTCGTGTTTGAATTGTGACTCCAATTTGTCTATGTACTGATGTTTTGCCTGTTTGATTGGCTTATGGACGGCATAACTGGACCGTTTGTACTTGTCCATGTTCCAAGTCCCCTTGCCACGGTTAACCTTTTCAGACGTACCAACACACGGGTGTGATCATTCTACAGTGATCCCTGTAGCGTTTGATCAGACCAGTGTGATTAGAACTCTTATTTAGAACTGCCAGTCTCGGTATGACGCAATCAGTATTTAAGCTGGCTACGCTGTTTCTTTCAGAAACATTTTGCCCAAACAGTCTTTACAGAGTTATGTCCAGAATGTGAGCAGTTTATTTTTGGATGTAAGTATTCAGATATTCACAGAAGTAGCTACAGCATAACGCAATCATCCAAACCGGAAAAATGTAGGCTACATTTGTCCTAGCGCTAACTGAGGAAAGATTGACATAACACAAGTGGTCATATTTTTACAACTCTCGGCTGACAGAAACTACAACATGAAATAGCTAATAGCAATTACTATTTATAATTAATCACATCACGGGTGAGCTCACCATTGATCGAAATAATTGAGTACAACACTTTCTAGAAATCAAAAGTAATCCGATGATGGGTAGTTTCTGCGAGCCGCCATGCTTGATTTTTTCCCCACATCAACCAATAACAGCTTAACATCTTTGGTCTGACAGATGGGACACCCAGAATGCATTGTATAATGTCAACAAACATGGCAACCCACATAGTTGGCAAATAGCTTAGATCATTATAATCAGTACAACCTTCAACAACTTATTTTACACCCATCATAGGTGTCCATTACAATAAATATTATTCGGAATATTCGTAATGCATTATTTGTCACCAGTAAACACGTGAATAAAACTGTAAATACATTGTGCTCCATATATACAGTACATATATACAGTACATACTGTATGCGCCTAGAGTAGAAACGATAACACGCTGTACAGAAAATAAGGAACTTACTTTGATAGGAACGCACACATGTCGAAAGTTATCATGTCTAAGGGAAACAACAAGGAAGGCAAAGCGAACACCAGCAAGAAAATGTTGACAAGTTGAAACATGCCCTATAGATAATTAGCAGGCAGCACGTGTTAACTGTGCTGTTACGTTATAATCACATTTTAGAACAGTGAGTGCATCCTGACATCACGTGCATGAAACAACTCACCCTGGGGCGACCGTTAGAGCTATTTGGAACTCACATGTGAAAAGGTTAAATGTGGTAGTGTTACGATCAACTAGGAGTGGTGGGTGGAATCAGGCGCAGAGAGCAGGGTTCAGTCTTTCTTTCACATTTATTCCCCAGCGCAACAAAAACAATCACGCCAACACACAGGGTGTATATAAGTTGCCAGTCCTAACAGGACAAAATCGTCCGGAGAATAAATACATGAATAACTCACACCATCAAACCCAGAGTAACACAAACAAGCCCGCACAAATACCCAGCGGGCCTAGTGCCCTTAAATACCCTACAAACAAACCCTAATACAAAACAGGTGTACCCAATTACCCAAAACAAACGGAAAGGGAATCGATGGCAGCTAATAGGCCGGCGACGACGACCGCCGAGCACCGCCCGAACAGGAAGAGGCACCATCTTCGGCAAGGTTCGTGACAGTACCCCCCCGACGCACGGCTCCCGCAGCGCGCCGACCCCGGCCTCGAGGACGACCCGGAGGACGAGGCGCAGGGCGATCCGGGTGGAGGCGATGGAAATCCCTCAAGAGGGAAGGATCTAAAATGTCCCTCCCCGGTACCCAGCATCTCTCCTCCGGACGGTACCCCTCCCAGTCCACGAGGTACTGCAGGCCCCTCACCCGGCGGCTGGAGTCCAGAATAGCTCGTACTGTGTACGCCGGGGACCCCTCGATGTCCAGAGGGGGTGGAGGGACCTCCGGTACCTCACTGTCTTGTAGGGGACCAGCTACCACCGGCCTGAGGAGAGACACATGAAACGAGGGGTTAATACGATAATAAGAGGGAAGTTGCAATCTATAACACACCTCGTTTATCCTCCTCAGGACTTTAAATGGCCCTACACACTGCGGCCCCAGCTTCCGGCGGGGCAGGCGGAGGGGCAGGTTTTTGGGTCGAGAGCCAGACCCTGTCCCCTGGTGCGAACACCAGGGCCTCGCTGCGGTGGCGGTCAGCGTCTCTCTTCTGCCGTTCACTGGCCTGCCTGAGAGAATCCTGGACTGCCCGCCAGGTCTCTCTAGAGCGCTGTACCCACTCCTCCACCGCAGGAGCCTCGGTCTGACTCTGATGCCACGGAGCCAGGACCGGCTGGTAGCCCAGTACGCATTCGAATGGCGACATATTCGTGGACGAATGCCGAAGAGAGTTCTGGGCTAATTCTGCCCACGGGACGTACCTCGCCCATTCTCCTGGCCGGTCCTGGCAGTACGACCTCAGAAACCTGCCCACCTCCTGGTTTACTCTCTCCACCTGCCCATTACTTTCGGGTGATAACCAGAGGTAAGGCTGACCGAGATCCCCAGATGCTCCATAAACGCCTTCCAAACCTGAGACGTGAACTGGGGACCCCAATCGGAGACGATATCCTCTGGAACCCCATAGTGCCGGAAGACGTGGGTAAATAGAGCCTCTGCAGTCTGGATTGGAAGACGGCTGGAGCATTCTTCAACCCATACGGCATGACGAGGTACTCAGTGGCCTGATGTGGTACTAAACGCTGTTTTCCACTCATCTCCTCCCCGGATACGCACCAGATTATACGCGCTCCTGAGGTCCAGTTTTGTGAAGAAACGCGCTCCATGGAATGATTCCACCGCCGTAGAGATGAGAGGTAGCGGATAACTAAAACCCACTGTGATCGAATTGAGACCTCGATCCTCCCTCCTTTTTCCTCACAAAAAAGAAACTTGAGGAGACGGGTGACATGGAGGGCCGAATGTACCCCTGTCTCAGAGCTTCCGTGACATATGTTTCTATAGCCAGCGTCTCCTCCTGTGACAGCGGGTACACATGACTCCGGGGAAGTGCAGCGTTCTCCTGGAGGTTTATCACGCAATCCCACCGTCGATGGGGTGGTAATTTGGTCGCCCTCTTCTTAGTAAAAGCGATAGCCAAATCGGCATATTCTGGGGGAATGCGCACGGTGGAAACCTGGTCTGGACTCTCCACCGTCGTGGCACCTATGGAAACTCCTATACACCTCTCTGAACACTCGTCTGACCACCCCTTAAGAGCCCCCTGTTTCCAGGAAATAAGGGGATTGTGAATAGCCAGCCAGGGAACCCCCAACACCACCGGAAACCCAGGTGAATCAATAAGGTGGAAACTGATCCTCTCCCTATGATTCCCCTGCGTTACCATGTCCAGCGGAATCGTGGCCTCTCTGACCAGCCCTGACCCTAACGGTCGGCTATCTAAGGAGTGCACGGGGACAGGTGAGTCTATCTGCACTAACGGAATACCCAATTTACGGGCGAGTCCACGATCCATAAAACTCCCAGCTGCACCTGAATCGACTAGCGCCTTATGCTGAAGAGAGGGGGAAAACGCAGGGAAAAAAGTTAACAAAAACATGTGACCAACAGGGAGCTCTGGGTGAGTTTGGTGCTTACTCACCTGGGGTGGCCGAGGAGTGTTCCGCCTACCCTCTCGACTCCCAGAGGGACTCCTCCAACACCGGTCTGAAGTGTGTCCTCTCCGTCCACAATAGGAGCAGGAGGAGCCCCCTCTGATCCCCCTAGATGCAGCTCCTCCCAACTCCATCGGAGTGGGAGTGGGAGAGCTGGAAGGTGGAATTAACAGGACCCCTTCTGAACGCCCGCGGGCAGCTAGCAGGTTGTTCAATCGAATAGACATGTCTATTAGTTCATCCAGGGAGAGAGTTGTTTCCCTGCAAGCTAGCTCCCGGCGGACATCCTCCCGGAGACTACTACTCCAACGCGAAGTCCTGTGTGCTCCTCGTCTCCTGTCTGAGGTGGAACAGTCGCTCACCCGCCGCTTTACCCTCTGGTGGATGGTCGAACACAGCTCGGAAACGGCGGGTGAACTCAAGGTAGTTGTCCCGAGCCGAGTCTGGACTGTTCCAGACCGCGTTAACCCAGTCCAGGGCCCTGCCCGTTAAACAGGAGACGAGGAGGCTCACACTCTCCTCACCCGAGGGAGCCGGACGCACGGTAGCCAGGTAGAGCTCTAGCTGGAGCAAAAATCCCTGGCACCCAGCCGCCGCTCCATCGTACTCCCTCGGGGGGGAGAGACGCAGTGCGCCGGACCCAGAGGACGACGCAGGTAGAGTAGGTGGTGTCGGCAGGGGGGGAGCTGGGGTAGACGTCGGTAGACCACTCCTCTCCCATCGTTCCATCCTCTCCATCATCTGGTCCATCGCGGTACCAATCCGATGGAGGACCGCTGTGTGGTGATGGACGCGCTCCTCCATAGTGGGGAGAGGGGTGGTCGCTGCTCCTGCTGATTCCATTTTTGGAGGTGCGGGCTTCTGTTACGATCAACTAGGAGTGGTGGGTGGAATCAGGCGCAGAGAGCAGGGTTCAGTCTTTCTTTCACATTTATTCCCCAGCGCAACAAAAACAATCACGCCAACACACAGGGTGTATATAAGTTGCCAGTCCTAACAGGACAAAATCGTCCGGAGAATAAATACATGAATAACTCACACCATCAAACCCAGAGTAACACAAACAAGCCCGCACAAATACCCAGCGGGCCTAGTGCCCTTAAATACCCTACAAACAAACCCTAATACAAAACAGGTGTACCCAATTACCCAAAACAAACGGAAAGGGAATCGATGGCAGCTAATAGGCCGGCGACGACGACCGCTGAGCACCGCCCGAACAGGAAGAGGCACCATCTTCGGCAAGGTTCGTGACAGGTAGTTCGCACTTTCAATTTTGTGGGAGGACATCCTTCGTGAGGTCAGCTCATCTATCGATAACTTCGCCATGAACAGAATTCCCTCATACTTAATGCGCATTATGATGGTGCAGGACATATTGACCTCAGCTACAACAGCTACCGTAAAACCACTAGAGGTACACTTAGCCTTCGGCCTAGGAAGTGCAATTCCCACGGAACAGCAAGGTGGGATTCTTGCTTACACTCCCTGTCATTGATGTAGAGAATACTGTATCTACAGGTTAAAAAGCATATGCAACAACGTAGGGTTCATCACACCCCTGGTTGTAGCCTACCAGGAGGAAAGCCCTGATGTTTATCACACGCCTAATTTGTTGATGTGCACCCAAACCAAAGACGGTCATTACCATTTATTAGGGACAACACCAAACACCACTGCAGCCTCAAATGGAGGTGGTAGGAGACAAGTGGCTTGTTAACACACCACATTCACTTCAGCTACCATGACCTACAACCGTCATGGCTCAATCACCCAACTTGCCATTCCAAACCAGACAGTCTTTGTTAGTGTGCCTGGCTCTGTACCACCTCCACGGGGATAGACAGGACACAGAGATCGAAATTCATGATGCCTTTGTAAACCTCACTCTTGAATAGGCACCTACCATTCAAGACCAAATTCTTTATGAGGGACCAATGGTCGTTGATCTTAGTCTACTTGATGATGGCTTGGTCATCAACCCCGCTGACTATAAGCCCAAAGACTGGTCCGTCACCCACTCGTGGACAATGTCTGACAGTATTTTGACCGCTACCATTATCCTTGGTTTTATTGCCCTTGGCATGTAAGGGATCTTTTTGACCTTATAAGTCAACTACAACTTACACTAGTGCCTTAAAGGATAGTTTTGGGTTGGAATTGTCCTTTAAACAACACATCATTGAAGTAGGATCGCCTCAGGTAGGACACCTTAGACAAGTGTCCTAATAGAGTAATTTAGCCAAAGGTATGGACGGTATACACATTTCCGCTTAGATAGCTGTGGCACCCCAAATTAATGTGTTTATATACCTAATTTTGTTATCTTTCTGCAATAAATAGTCTTTCATACAACCACAAATTAAGTGCCACAGTGTCCACTTATAGGAAAGGAAATGTAATGGTGTATTGCTTGAATGTCACGTGCCATTAACTTTGTCACCAAGTTCCTACGTAGGTTAGAGATGGGCAACTCTGATGGGGGTGGGGGCCACAAAAAATCTGAACCCAATGTGAGGGCCTTAGTTACTAATGGATCTGCGCATCCACAGAATTATCAATGGGCCATTGGAGTAGATATAGTAGTACCTACAAGGATAACTGACTACCATTAGCTTTTTGTGTATAGTGAAATGGAACACAGGATCTCATAGTTAGAGGCCTCAGTTGTCACTCAGATGCTAGCCCATTGTATCCCTATGGAAAATGCTACTTTCACTGCAATTGTGCCAAGGGAATTGGAGCAAGTAGCTATCTACAGTAGGTAGCGGTCTGAGGCTACAGGGATCGCTAAACCCACTGCATCCGCAAGCCATATGCTGACTTTCACTAAGCTCAAATGACTGGATGAATTAGATTAAGGCCATGGTCCATGCTGGTCACTTAGTTTTAGCATCGTTGGCGCGTCACAACTGTATGTCATTGCCGACACGCAAAGCAAATACCAAAATGTTCCTGCCCAGATTTTCCTCATCCTGACACATGCACGCACACACACTCTCTCTCTCTCTCTCTCTCTCTCTCTCTCTCTCTCTCTCTCTCTCTCTCTCTCTCTCTCTCTCACTGAATCACCCTGCCAATAGCCAAATAACTGCCATTCATCAATGTCAACAAGCCACAACATCTCTCTCTCTTGCTCTCTCTCTATAAAGCAACTATGATATGTTTGACTGTAGTCTTTTTCAAAACTTCCATATCTGTCTGCTAAACTTTCACTTTTCCCCACATACACGACCCATTGTCTGGCAGTCTCTCTCCTTATCTATTCTAGCGAAATGCCCTTTCGATGCCATTATCTGCCATTAGAAAGGGATGACCTGTGACTCCTGTCTGCCTTAGGATTTTTACCACCTGGTATCTGTTGCTCCCAATCAGGGATGGAGGGATGTTGATGGAGGGATGTTTTTTTGATGGAGGGATGGATGGAAGGATGGATGAAGTTTTTTTTGCTTCGCCACCGCTAACCCTGACCCCTCTGGTTTACCCTGGGTAGATCACATCTGGTGTGTGTTCAGAGACCCATCTGGACAGGCATTGGACAGCAGCACTGAGCCTTGAAGGCATGATGGAGAGCTGCGTGTACACTTTAGGAACACAAGCATACATGGAAAATCTCTCTCTCCTTTTCACACACAAACACATACACACTACCCACAAAATCAGTGTTAATACAGATTCAATCAGATACAGTGCCTTCATAACCTTTGACTTATTCCACATTTTGTTGTGTTACAGCCTGTATTTAAAATTGATTAAATATATTTGTTTCTCACCCATCTACACACAATATGAAAAAGTTTAAATGATTCAAGAAAAATGTTTGCAAATGTATTGAAAATGAAATACAGAAATATGAATTTACATAAGTATTCACTCCCCTGAGTCAAAACTTTGTAGAAGCACCTTTAACAGCGATTACAGATTTACAAATTACATTTTTTGTTTTATTGACACCTCCCCCTCTTCAGAGGACAAATATCTATTCGTTTTTTTACATATTTTCTACTACATATACATAAAGTTAAAGTCGTAAGTTTACATACACTTAGGTTAGAGTCATTAAAACTTGTTTTTCAACCACTCCACAAACATCTTGTTAACAAACTATAGTTTTGGCAAGACGGTTAGGACATCTACTTTGTGCATGACACAAGTTATTTTTCAACAATTGTTTACAGACTGATTTTTTCACTTATAATTCACTGTATCACAATTCCAGTGGGTCAGAAGTTTACATACACTAAGTTGACTGTGCCTTTTAACAGCTTGGAAAAATCCAGAAAATTATGTCATGGCTTTAGAAACTTCTGATAGGCTAATTTACATCATTTGAGTCAATTGGAGGTGTACCTGTGGATGTATTAGAAGGCTTACCTTCAAACTCTGTGCCTCTTTGCTTGACATCATGGGAAAATCAAAAGAAATCAGCCAAGAAGTATGAAAAATAATTGTAGACCTCCACAAGTCTGGTTCATCCTTGGGAGCAATATCCAAATGCCTGAAGGTACCACGTTCATCTGTACAAACAAGAGTACGCAAGTAAAAACACCATGGGACCGCACAGCCGTCATACCTCTCAGGAAGGAGACGCGTTTTGTCTCCTAGAGATGAACGTACTTTGGTGTGAAAAGTGCAAATCAATCCCAGAACAACAGCAAAGGACCTAGTGAAGATGCTGGAGGAAACAGGTACAAAAGTATCTATATCCACAGTAAAACGAGTCCTATATCGATGTAATCTGAAAGGCCGCTCAGCAAGGAAGCAGCCACTGCTCCAAAACCGCCATAAAAAAACATTCTACGGTTTGCAACTGCACATAGATCATACTTTTTGGAGAAATGTCCTCTGGTCTGATGAAACAAATATATAACTGTTTGGCCATAATGACCACCATTTGTTCCAATGGTGGAACAAACTCCCTCACGACGCCAGGACAGCGGAGTCAATCACCACCTTCCGGAGACACCTGAAACCCCACCTCTTTAAGGAATACCTAGGATAGGTTAAGTAATCCCTCTCACCCCACCCCCCCTAAGTTTTAGATGCACTATTGTTAAGTGACTGTCCCACTGGATGTCATAAGGTGAATGCACCAATTTGTAAGTCGCTCTGGATAAGAGCGTCTGCTAAATGACTTAAATGTAAATGTAAATGTAAATGTTTGGAGGAAAAAGGGAGACTTGCAAGCCAAAGAACACCATCCCAACCATGATGCACGGGGGTGGCAGCATCATGTTGTGGGGTGCTTTGCTGCAGAAGTGACTGCTGCACTTCAGAAAATAGATGGCTTCATGAGGAAGGAAAATTGTGTGGATATTTTGAAGCAACATCTCAAGACATAAGTCAGGAAGTTAAAGCTTGGAGGCAAATGTGTCTTCCAAATGGACAATGACCCCAAGCATACTTCCAAAGTTGTGGCAAAATGGCTTAAGGACAACAAAGTCAAGGTATTGGAGTGGCCATCACAAAGCCCTTGCCTCAGTCCTATCGAACATTTTTGGGTAGAATTGAAAAAGTTTGTGCGAGCAAGGAGGTCTACAGTTACCTGACTCAGTTACATGAGCTCTGTCAGGAGGAATTGGCCAGAATTCACCCAACTTATTGTGGGAAGCTTGTGGAAGTCTACCCAAAATGTTTGACCCAAGTTAAACAATTTAAAGGCAATACTACCAAATACTAATTGAGTGTATGTAAACTTCTGACCCACTGGGAATGTGATGAAATAAATAAAATGTGAAAAAAATAATTCTCTCAACTATTCTTCTGACATTTCACATTCTTAAAATAAAGTGGTGATCCTAACTGACCTAAAACGGAATGTTTACAAGGATTAAATTGTGAAAAACTGAGTTTAAATGTATTTTACATACACATCTTGCATCAACATTTTACATACATGGTACTTTTATATAAAGCATTCACATAACAATAGTACATTACCAAACATTTAAAAAATATATATATATATTTCACCTTTATTTAACCAGGTAGGCAAGTTGAGAACAAGTTCTCATTTACAATTGCGACCTGGCCAAGATAAAGCAAAGCAGTTCGACAGATACAATGACACAGAGTTACACATGGAGTAAAACAAACATACAGTCAATAATACAGTATAAACATGTCTATATACAATGTGAGCAAATTAGGTGAGAAGGGAGGTAAAGGCAAAAAAGGCCATGGTGGCAAAGTAAATACAATATAGCAAGTAAAACACTGGAATGGTAGTTTTGCAATGGAAGAATGTGCAAAGTAGACATAAAAATAATGGGGTGCAAAGGAGCAAAATAAATAAATAAATTAAATACAGTTGGGAAAGAGGTAGTTGTTTGGGCTAAATTATAGGTGGGCTATGTACAGGTGCAGTAATCTGTAAGATGCTCTGACAGTTGGTGCTTAAAGCTAGTGAGGGAGATAAGTGTTTCCAGTTTCAGAGATTTTTGCAGTTCGTTCCAGTCACTGGCAGCAGAGAACTGGAAGGAGAGGCGGCCAAAGAAAGAATTGGTTTTGGGGGTGACCAGAGAGATATACCTGCTGGAGCGTGTGCTACAGGTGGGAGATGCTATGGTGACCAGCGAGCTGAGATAAGGGGGGACTTTACCTAGCAGGGTCTTGTAGATGACATGGAGCCAGTGGGTTTGGCGACGAGTATGAAGCGAGGGCCAGCCAACGAGAGCGTACAGGTCGCTATGGTGGGTAGTATATGGGGCTTTGGTGACAAAACGGATTGCACTGTGATAGACTGCATCCAATTTGTTGAGTAGGGTATTGGAGGCTATTTTGTAAATGACATTGCCAAAGTTGAGGATTGGTAGGATGGTCAGTTTTACAAGGGTATGTTTGGCAGCATGAGTGAAGGATGCTTTGTTGCGAAATAGGAAGCCAATTCTAGATTTAAATTTGGATTGGAGATGTTTGATATGGGTCTGGAAGGAGAGTTTACAGTCTAACCAGACACCTAAGTATTTGTAGTTGTCCACGTATTCTAAGTCAGAGCCGTCCAGAGTAGTGATGTTGGACAGGCGGGTAGGTGCAGGTAGCGATCGGTTGAAGAGCATGGATTTAGCTTTACTTGTATTTAAGAGCAATTGGAGGCCACGGAAGGAGAGTTGTATGGCATTGAAGCTTGCCTGGAGGGTTGTTAACACAGTGTCCAAAGAAGGGCCGGAAGTATACAGAATGGTGTCGTCTGCGTAGAGGTGGATCAGGGACTCACCAGCAGCAAGAGCGACCTCATTGATGTATACAGAGAAGAGAGTCGGTCCAAGAATTGAACCCTGTGGCACCCCCATAGAGACTGCCAGAGGTCCGGACAGCATACCATTAAACATAAGCTCTTTAATCCCAACCCTCAGCCACTCTCAGCCCTTCCCGCAATTTAAATTGAAAAATCAAGTGTTTAATCAAGTGTAGTTTTTGAACCAGTTCATAAACCATATGCCAAATGGTACATCGAAAATCTCTCCCCATTTATTTTGCATCCTGTTTGGCGCTGCTGTCAACAATTTTGTCCTCAAATGAAACTGGTATATATTTCTATTTATGCCACTTCCTTTCAGCCAATTTGTATCTTTAATATATGGCAGGCAAAGAAGTTCCCTACCTTCTCCCTTTTACACTTGCCTCCTCCATTTTTGTGGTAGTGCTGCAATCAGTTGGTTGTACATTTGTATTGAGCAGATATTCACATCTATTTTTGATAACTTCATAGTTCTTCCATTTCTGTTCATAATATCATTAATAAATATAATACACTTTTTTATCCATAAAGAATGTTTTTTTATTAAACAGTATATTTGAGTTTAACATTTGTTGCAATATTTGTTATATCTTTGCTGGAGGATAAAACTGAAAATGTAACCAGTTTCATATGGCTTGTTTAAAAAAGGTGATACTTTAAACAAAATTTGATTTTCAATTAGTTGGAAATGAGAAGTTGTAATCTGTATAAAAGCAAAAAGGCCATTTTTGAACAAAGGATTTGCCTTTCCTAATAATATACTGGAGAAATATTTGGGGTTTAAGTATAACTTATGTATGAGTGAAGCTTTTAGTGAGAGGTTTAAAGCGTTGATTTTTTATCATTTCATATTCATTATATACTAAATTGGCATGTTTAATTTTGTCTGGCTTAGCATTCCAAATCAAATGAAATATTGTTTTTCTCATATGATTTTAAAAAATGAGTCATCTGGAGTAGGCAGTGTCATTTCTAAGTAAGTAAACTGTGATAGGACCAAATTTTCCATGAATAGACAAGTATTTTCCTCTCCACGGTTGCAGAATCGTATCTATTTTTGCAAACTTTCTATTGAAATTAATTGTGGTAAATTAATTAATATTTTTTGAGATGTGAACATCAATAATGTCTACTAATATCTACCATTCACCCATTTAATTGATGAACTACAAGGCAGTGTAAACACTGTATTCTTTAACAATCCACTTTTTAACGATCATAATTAAGTTTTAATTCAGAGAGGCTAGAAAAGTGATCCAGATCTTCAATGAGACTGTGCCGGGATCCAGATTGCGGACTAAATAAAAAATGAGTTATTGGCATACATTGACCCTTGGATTTCTAACCCCTTCATGTTCTTGATGGATCGAATTTTAATAGCTAGCATTTCAATGGCCATAATAATTAGATATGGAGACAACGGACAGCCTTGTTTTACTCCTCTTAAAAGCTCAATACTTTCAGAGAAGTAACCATTATTTACTATTTTACATCTAGGTTGCTGTTCATAACTTTAACCCATTTTATAAGAGATTCACCAAAATGTAAGTAATCCAGGCATTTAGGTTGTTTTAGAAAGTCCTAGCAAGGCTATAGGCTTGTAAACCCAGCTTGCTCAGTTCATTGGATTCAATTGTTTGAACATTTTTGAAAAAAATGAAGAGAAAACAACCTTAATATATTGCAAGACCAGCCCTTTTTTATGTCCATTACATGCAATACATATTTCATGTAGTACTCATGTAGTCCGCATTTTTCCGGCGCCGACTGAGATGGCCGCCTCGCTTCGCATTCCTAGGAAACTATGCAGTTTTTTGTTTTTTTACGTGTTATTTCTTACATTAGTACCCCAGGTCATCTTAGGTTTCATTACATACAGTCGAGAAGAACTACTGAATATAAGATCAGCGTCAACTCACCATCAGTACGACCAAGAATATGTTTTCCGCGACGCGGATCCTGTGTTCTGCCTTACAAACAGGTCAACGGAATGGATCGCATGCAGCGACCCAAGGAAACGACTCCGAAAAAGAGGGAAACGCGGCGGTGTTCTGGTCAGACTCCGAAAAAGGGCACATGGCGCACCACTTCCCAGTATTCTTCTTGCCAATGTCCAGTCTCTCGACAACAAGGTTGATGAAATCCGAGCAAGGGTGGCATTCCAGAGGGACATCAGAGACTGCAACGTTCTTTGCTTTACGGAGACATGGCTTACTGGGAAAACGCTATCCAGGGCGGTGCAGCCAATGGGTTTCTCCACGCATCGCGCCGACAGAAACAAACATCTCTCTGGTAAGAAGAGTGGCGGGGGCGTATGCCTCATGACTAACGGGACATGGTGTGATGAAGGAAACATACAGGAACTCAAATCCTTCTGTTCACCTGATTTAGAATTCCTCACAATCAAATGTAGACCGCATTATCTTCCAAGAGAGTTCTCTTCGATTATAATCACAGCCGTATATATCCCCCCCCAAGCAGACACATCGATGGCTCTGAACGAACTTTATTTAACTCTTTGCAAACTGGAAAACATTTATCCGGAGGCTGCATTCATTGTAGCTGGGGATTTTAACAAAGCCAATCTGAAAACAAGACTCCCTAAATTTTATCAGCATATCGATTGCGCAACCAGGGGTGGTAAAACCTTGGATCATTGTTACTCTAACTTCCGCGACGCATATAAGGCCCTGCCCCGCCCCCCTTTCGGAAAAGCTGACCACGACTCCATTTTGCTGATCCCTGCCTACAGGCAGAAATTAAAACAAGAGGCTCCCACCCTGAGGTCTGTCCAACGCTGGTCAGACCAAGCTGACTCCACACTCCAAGACTGCTTCCATCACGTGGACTGGGATATGTTTCGTATTGCGTCAGATGGGAATATTAACGAATACGCTGATTCGGTGTGCGAGTTCATTAGAACGTGCGTCGAAGATGTCGTTCCCATAGCAACGATAAAAACATTCCCTAACCAGAAACCGTGGATTGATGGCAGCATTCGCGTGAAACTGAAAGCGCGAACCACTGCTTTTAATCAGGGCAAGGTGTCTGGCAACATGACTGAATACAAACAGTGCAGCTATTCCCTCCGTAAGGCTATCAAACAAGCTAAGCGTCAGTACAGAGACAAAGTGGAATCTCAATTCAATGGCTCAGACACAAGAGGCATGTGGCAGGGTCTACAGTCAATCACGGACTACAAGATGAAATCCAGCCCAGTCACGGACCAGGATGTCTTGCTCCCAGGCAGACTAAATCACTTTTTGCCCGCTTTGAGGACAATACAGTGCCACTGACACGGCCTGCAACGGAAACATGCGGTCTCTCCTTCACTGCAGCCGAGGTGAGTAAGACATTTAAACGTGTTAACCCTCGCAAGGCTGCAGGCCCAGACGGCATCCCCAGCCGCGCCCTCAGAGCATGCGCAGACCAGCTGGCCGGTGTGTTTACGGACATATTCAATCAATCCCTATACCAGTCTGCTGTTCCCACATGCTTCAAGAGGGCCACCATTGTTCCTGTTCCCAAGAAAGCTAAGGTAACTGAGCTAAACGACTACCGCCCCGTAGCACTCACTTCCGTCATCATGAAGTGCTTTGAGAGACTAGTCAAGGACCATATCACCTCCACCCTACCTGACACCCTAGACCCACTCCAATTTGCTTACCGCCCAAATAGGTCCACAGACGATGCAATCTCAACCACACTGCACACTGCCCTAACCCACCTGGACAAGAGGAATACCTATGTGAGAATGCTGTTCATCGACTACAGCTCGGCATTCAACACCATAGTACCCTCCAAGCTCGTCATCAAGCTCGAGACCCTGGGTCTCGACCCCGCCCTGTGCAACTGGGTACTGGACTTCCTGACGGGCTGCCCCCAGGTTGTGAGGGTAGGCAACAACATCTCCTCCCCGCTGATCCTCAACACGGGGGCCCCACAAGGGTGCGTTCTGAGCCCTCTCCTGTACTCCCTGTTCACCCACGACTGCGTGGCCACGCACGCCTCCAACTCAATCATCAAGTTTGCGGACGACACAACAGTGGTAGGCTTGATTACCAACAACGACGAGACGGCCTACAGGGAGGAGGTGAGGGCCCTCGGAGTGTGGTGTCAGGAAAATAACCTCACACTCAACGTCAACAAAACTAAGGAGATGATTGTGGACTTCAGGAAACAGCAGAGGGAACACCCCTATCCACATCGATGGAACAGTAGTGGAGAGGGTAGCTAGTTTTAAGTTCCTCGGCATACACATCACAGACAAACTGAATTGGTCCACTCACACTGACAGCGTCGTGAAGAAGGCGCAGCAGCGCCTATTCAACCTCAGGAGGCTGAAGAAATTCGGCTTGTCACCAAAAGCACTCACAAACTTCTACAGATGCACAATCGAGAGCATCCTGGCGGGCTGTATCACCGCCTGGTACGGCAACTGCTCCGCCCTCAACCGTAAGGCTCTCCAGAGGGTAGTGAGGACTGCACAACGCATCACCGGGGGCAAACCACCTGCCCTCCAGGACACCTACACCACCCGTTGTTACAGGAAGGCCATAAAGATCATCAAGGACATCAACCACCCGAACCACTGCCTGTTCACCCCGCTATCATCCAGAAGGCGAGGTCAGTACAGGTGCATCAAAGCTGGGACCGAGAGACTGAAAAACAGCTTCTATCTCAAGGCCATCAGACTGTTAAACAGCCACCACTAACACTGAGTGGCTGCTGCCAACACACTGTCATTGACACTGACCCAACTCCAGCCATTTTAATAATGGGAATTGATGGGAAATGATGTAAATATATCACTAGCCACTTTAAACAATGCTACCTTATATAATGTTACTTACCCTACATTATTCATCTCATATGCATATGTATATACTGTACTCTACATCATCGACTGCATCCTTATGTAACACATGTATCACTAGCCACTTTAACTATGCCACTTTGTTTACTTTGTCTACACACTCATCTCATATGTATATACTGTACTCGATACCATCTACTGTATGCTGCTCTGTACCATCACTCATTCATATATCCTTATGTACATGTTCCTTATCCCCTTACACTGTGTATAAGACAGTAGTTTTGGAATTGTTAGTTAGATTACTTGTTGGTTATCACTGCATTGTCGGAACTAGAAGCACAAGCATTTCGCTACACTCGCATTAACATCTGCTAACCATGTGTATGTGACAAATAAAATTTGATTTGATTTGATGATTTGATTTGATTTGATTATATCCTGTTGTATTCCGACAAAAAAAGGAAGAAGGAAAAAGGAACATAGATTCTAACGGCTGCTAATGACTGCTAGTAAAAATGTGTCATAGGCATCACACTGCGCATAAGGGAATACACAAGTTTAACTTACAATTGACTCTGACACAGCCATGGCACGATAGCCAAGAATTACATGCAGTACTGACAATCCAGAGTAAGTAAACCTGTAAAACCATCCCTCTCTCCACCCATACACATTTTGTTTTTTATTCCAGGGTCGTTGCTCTATCACCTCGTCTGTTTTACACCTAGGCCTATGTCATTAGGATCAAGAATATAAAAGGTATTATAAATAGCTTAACTAAATTTATTCACTTTTGCTTTCGAAAAATCTTTCCAAATCATGAAATAATTTAAACATACTTTATGTCATATATCATTAATGATACTATTTAGGCTTATATAGTATTAGCAAAGTCATCAACAGCTATTATTTCAATTAAACTCAGGGATAAACTAAAAATAGACAATACATACACCGACTGTACAGAACATCAGCAACACCTTCCTCATATTGAGTTGCTCCACACGCCCCCTTTTGCCCTCAGAACAGCCTCAGTTCGTCAGGGCATGGACTCTACTGGGTGTCGAAAGTGTTCCACAGGGATTGACCAAAGGGAGTGACACATAGGGAAGGTAATCAGGGAGGTGATGGAGTCCAGGTGAGTGTCATTATGTGCTTATGTGCGTAACAATGGTGATGTGTGTGAGCCATAACGAGCAGCCTGGTGATCTAGATGCCGGAGAAGGAGTACACGTGAGAGTACACCCTCCCCGACTCGCGGCTCCGGCCGCAGGACGCTGACCAAAATGATGATCCCGGGGATCAGGAGCGGACTGGTCACCTCTGCTAAGGCGCAGGAACCTGACGAACCGGCTGAGGCGTGAGGCACGGGAACCTCTTCACCAGCTGAGGCATGGGAGCCTATCGAACCCACTGTGGCATGGGAGCCTATCGAGCCAGTTGAGGCGTGGGAGCCTATCGAACCCGCTGGGGTGTGGGAGCCTATCGAACCCGCTGAGGCGTGGGAGCCTATCGAACCCGCTGAGGCATGGCACCCTTTCGAGTCAGCTGAGGCATGGGAGCCTATCGATCCCGCTGAGGTATGGATACCCGTCGAGCCAGCTGAGTCAGGGGAACCCGACCAGGTAGCTCCTGTTCGGACACCCAGACCCGACATCACCTCCAACACAAAAACAAAAAACTCCCTGATGCTTCCCTTTGGTGAGGCGTAATTCTGCGCTGATGTGCGTAACGATGTTGGCAGGTGTTCGCCATAACAAGCAGCCTGGTGACCTGGAGGCCGGAGAGGGAGCACACGTGACAGTATCATTACACGCATCAATGTGTAATGACGTCTCACCAAAGGGATGCATCAGTGAGTTTTTTTGTTGTTGTGTCAGAGTAATGATGTCTGGTCCGGGAACCGCTACAGGCTCTCATGCCTCAACCAGATCGACAGGTTCCCACGCATTAGCAGGAGTGACTGGCTTGCTGCTGATCCCCGGGTTCGTCCCATTTGACTGCGTCCTGCGGCTGGAGCCGCGCGTAAGGGGAGGAGCTACTGTCACGTATACTCCCTCTCTGGCCTCTAGGTCACCAGGCTGCTGATTATCCCGCACACCTATCACCATCGTCTTGTGCACCTGCGCCTCACGACACTCACCTGGAATCCATCACCTCCTTGATTATCTTCCCTATATCTGTCCTCCCCTTGGTTCTTTCCTCAGGTGTTATTGACTCTGTTTTCATGTCGGTGTGTTTTTTGTGTTACGTTTGTCTGGTTCCGGTTGGAGCGAGTGGTCGCATCTGCACGTCGCTCCAACGGGTAGTATAACTTTTTCATTATATTTCATTATATCACAACGGTTTGATTTGTCTTATCTTAGCAATTTCTTCTCAGCTAGCTACATAGCCGTCTTTGTATCAAAGATAATTGCGTAATTATCGTATTTCGCCGTCCTAACGTAGTCTTCACTAGCCAGCTAGCTAACGTCCACTGATTAGCTGCACTGAGAAACTATTACTATTACACTCAACTGAACGACTTGATTAGTTTAGTGTTAGCTACCTACATAGCTGTCTTTGCTGTCTTCGTATCATCGTATCATCGTATCCAAGATAATTGTGTTGTTTAGGTTTAGAGTGTGTAGTCTTAGAGTGATTATCTTAATTTACCGAGGTTAGCTAGCCAGCTATTTGTCGTCCTTAACGTAGGTGACTCTGCTAGCTAGCCAACAGCTAGCCAACGCTAGCCAACGTCTTCTGTATAGAACTCAACTACCCGGTCGCATTCACAGGTTGTATCACTTTTTCACTTCATTTCACTACAGTACAACGGTTTGATTTGTTTGATCGTAGCTAGCTACTTAGCTAGCTACATAGCCGTCTTTGTATCAAAGATAATTGTGTAGTCTAGAGCGATTTTCTAGGTTCGCTAGCCATCTATTGTCGTTCTTTTAACGCAACGTAACGTAAACAACACTGCTAGCTAGCCTGCTAGCCCCGAATAGCAACACTGCAGAAACTATTACACTCAACGGAACGACTTGATTAGTGTAGTGTCAACAACGCACCCACTGCCAGCTGGCCTACTTCAGCAGTACTGTATCATTTTAATCATTTTAGTCAATAAGATTCTTGCTACGTAGCTTAACTTTCTGAACATTCGAGACGTGTAGTCCACTTGTCATTCAATCTCCTTTGCATTAGCGTAGCCTCTTCTGTAGCCTGTCAACTATGTGTCTGTTTATCCCTGTTCTCTCCTCTCTGCACAGACCATACAAACGCTCCACACCGCGTGGCCGCGGGTGGTCCCAGCGCGCACGACCCACGTGGAGTTCCAGGTCTCCGGTAGCCTCTGGAACTGCCAATCTGCGGTCAACAAGGCAGAGTTCATCTCAGCCTATGCCTCCCTCCAGTCCCTCGACTTCTTGGCACTGACGGAAACATGGATCACCACAGACAACACTGCTACTCCTACTGCTCTCTCTTCGTCCGCCCACGTGTTCTCGCACACCCCGAGAGCGTCTGGTCAGCGGGGTGGTGGCACCGGATCCTCATCTCTCCCAAGTGGTCATTCTCTCTTTCTCCCCTTACCCATCTGTCTATCGCCTCCTTTGAATTCCATGCTGTCACAGTTACTAGCCCTTTCAAGCTTAACATCCTTATCATTTATCGCCCTCCAGGTTCCCTCGGAGAGTTCATCAATGAGCTTGATGCCTTGATAAGCTCCTTTCCTGAGGACGGCTCACCTCTCACAGTTCTGGGCGACTTTAACCTCCCCACGTCTACCTTTGACTCTTTCCTCTCTGCCTCCTTCTTTCCACTCCTCTCCTCTTTTGACCTCACCCTCTCACCTTCCCCCCTACTCACAAGGCAGGCAATACGCTCGACCTCATCTTTACTAGATGCTGTTCTTCCACTAACCTCACTGCAACTCCCCTCCAAGTCTCCGACCACTGCCTTGTATCCTTTTCCCTCTCGCTCTCATCCAACACCTCCCACACTGCCCCTACTCGGATGGTATCGCGCCGTCCCAACCTTCGCTCTCTCTCCCCCGCTACTCTCTCCTCTTCCATCCTATCATCTCTTCCCTCCGCTCAAACCTTCTCCCACCTATCTCCTGATTCTGCCTCCTCAACCCTCCTCTCCTCCCTCTCTGCATCCCTTGACTCTCTATGTCCCCTATCCTCCAGGCCGGCTCGGTCCTCCCCTCCCGCTCCGTGGCTCGATGACTCATTGCGAGCTCACAGAACAGGGCTCCGGGCAGCTGAGCGGAAATGGAGGAAAACTCGCCTCCCTGCGGACCTGGCATCCTTTCACTCCCTCCTCTCTACATTTTCCTCCTCTGTCTCTGCTGCTAAAGCCACTTTCTACCACGCTAAATTCCAAGCATCTGCCTCTAACCCTAGGAAGCTCTTTGCCACCTTCTCCTCCCTCCTGAATCCTCCGCCACCTCCCCCCCCTCCCTCTCTGCAGATGACTTCGTCAACCATTTTGAAAAGAAGGTCGACGACATCCGATCCTCGTTTGCTAAGTCAAACGACACCGCTGGTTCTGCTCACACTGCCCTACCCTGTGCTCTGACCTCTTTCTCCCCTCTCTCTCCAGATGAAATCTCGCGTCTTGTGACGGCCGGCCGCCCAACAACCTGCCCGCTTGACCCTATCCCCTCCTCTCTTCTCCAGACCATTTCCGGAGACCTTCTCCCTTACCTCACCTCGCTCATCAACTCATCCCTGACCGTTGGCTACGTCCCTTCCGTCTTCAAGAGAGCGAGAGTTGCACCCCTTCTGAAAAAACCTACACTCGATCCCTCCGATGTCAACAATTACAGACCAGTATCCCTTCTTTCTTTCTCTCCAAAACTCTTGAACGTGCCGTCCTTGGCCAGCTCTCCCGCTATCTCTCTCTGAATGACCTTCTTGATCCAAATCAGTCAGGTTTCAAGACTAGTCATTCAACTGAGACTGCTCTCCTCTGTATCACGGAGGCGCTCCGCACTGCTAAAGCTAACTCTCTCTCCTCTGCTCTCATCCTTCTAGATCTATCGGCTGCCTTCGATACTGTGAACCATCAGATCCTCCTCTCCACCCTCTCCGAGTTGGGCATCTCCGGCGCGGCCCACGCTTGGATTGCGTCCTACCTGACAGGTCGCTCCTACCAGGTGGCGTGGCGAGAATCTGTCTCCTCACCACGCGCTCTCACCACTGGTGTCCCCCAGGGCTCTGTTCTTGGCCCTCTCCTATTCTCGCTATACACCAAGTCACTTGGCTCTGTCATAACCTCACATGGTCTCTCTTATCATTGCTATGCAGACGACACACAATTAATCTTCTCCTTTCCCCCTTCTGATGACCAGGTGGCGAATCGCATCTCTGCATGTCTGGCAGACATATCAGTGTGGATGACGGATCACCACCTCAAGCTGAACCTCGGCAAGACGGAGCTGCTCTTCCTCCCGGGGAAGGACTGCCCGTTCCATGATCTCGCCATCACGGTCGACAACTCCATTGTGTCCTCCTCCCAGAGCGCCAAGAACCTTGGCGTGATCCTGGACAACACCCTGTCGTTCTCAACTAACATCAAGGCGGTGGCCCGTTCCTGTAGGTTCATGCTCTACAACATCCGCAGAGTACGACCCTGCCTCACACAGGAAGCGGCGCAGGTCCTAATCCAGGCACTTGTCATCTCCCGTCTGGATTACTGCAACTCGCTGTTGGCTGGGCTCCCTGCCTGTGCCATTAAACCCCTTCAACTCATCCAGAACGCCGCAGCCCGTCTGGTGTTCAACCTTCCCAAGTTCTCTCACGTCACCCCGCTCCTCCGTTCTCTCCACTGGCTTCCAGTTGAAGCTCGCATCCGCTACAAGACCATGGTGCTTGCCTACGGAGCTGTGAGGGGAACGGCACCTCAGTACCTCCAGGCTCTGATCAGGCCCTACACCCAAACAAGGGCACTGCGTTCATCCACCTCTGGCCTGCTCGCCTCCCTACCACTGAGGAAGTACAGCTCCCGCTCAGCCCAGTCAAAACTGTTCGCTGCCCTGGCCCCCCAATGGTGGAACAAACTCCCTCACGACGCCAGGACAGCGGAGTCAATCACCACCTTCCGGAGACACCTGAAACCCCACCTCTTTAAGGAATACCTAGGATAGGTTAAGTAATCCCTCTCACCCCACCCCCCCTAAGTTTTAGATGCACTATTGTTAAGTGACTGTCCCACTGGATGTCATAAGGTGAATGCACCAATTTGTAAGTCGCTCTGGATAAGAGCGTCTGCTAAATGACTTAAATGTAAATGTAAATGTGTTTGTTATCTCATTTATTTATTATAACTCATTCCCTGCACTTGCTTCCCGACTCTCTGTGCACACGTTAAAAGTTGTTAGGGATTTGGTTCCGCTGTCGGGATCAAATCAGCGGAAATTTCAAGAGCGCCACCTATAGTTTTTGATAAAACTCAAACTTTCATTAAAACACACATGCAAGGTACTGCATTAAAGCTACACTCGTTTTGAATCTAGCCACCAAGTCAGATTTGTAAAATGCTTTTCGGCTAAAGCATGAGAAGCTATTATCTGATAGCATGCACCCCCCCAAAGTACTGGAACGTCACCTAAAACAACAGATTTTGCGGTAGCCTGCGCTACCCAAAACGCAGAAATAAAATATAAAACATTCATTACCTTTGACGAGCTTCTTTCTTGACACTCCTATATATCCCATAAACATCACAATTGGGTCTTTTCCCCGATTAAATCCGTCATTGTATAGCCAAAATGTCGTTTTCCTTAGACCGGTCTGATCCAGGAATATTCCATTTTACAATACGCAACGTCACTTTTTAAAATTACAAAAGTTGCCTATAAACTTTTACAAATCACTTCAAACTACTTTTCTAAACCAACTTTAGGTATTAATAAACGTTAATAATCTATACAATTCATCACGGGGCGATCTGTATTCGATAGCAGCTAGTCTTGAAATCAACGTCCATCTTTTCCATTTTCACAATATCCTGTGGAGAGACTAAAACAGGAAAGGCCAAAACATCATACAACCAAGGATTAAGTAGGCTGGAAATGCAAGCACTGGCGACATCGTGTGGAAGCTGTAGGCGTTTACAGGGCGTCTTCATTTATTTGCAGTCGCCTTAAACAATACATTGACTGGCGGATTAATATATTTTTTGTGTTTTTGGAGAACAGTTTTCGAGGGATTTTTACTCCTAAACACGTTATGTTATAGCCACAGACACGACTTAACCAGTTTTAGAGACTTCAGAGTGTTTTCTATACACACATACTTATCATTTGCATATACTATATTCCTGGCATTAGTAGCAGGACTTTGAAATGTTGCGCGATTTTTAACAAAAAGCTGCGAAAATTCGCATGATCCATAACAGGTTTTAAGGCTGGATGTCCTTTCGGTGGTAGACCATTCTTTATACACACAGGAAACTGTTGAGCAAGGAAAATCCAGCAGCGTCGCAGTTCTTGACACAAACCAGTGCGCCTGGCACCTAATACCACAGCCCGTTCAAAGGCACTTGCATCTTTTGTCTTGCTCATTCACCCTCTGAATGGCACACATACACAATCCATGTCTCAATTGTCTTAAAGCTTCAAAATCCTTCTTTAACCTGTCTCCTTTAACCTCCCCTTCATCTTCATTGATTGGAGTGGATTTAACAAGTGACATCAATAAGGGATCATAGCTTTCACCTGGATTCATCTGGTCAGTCTATGTCATGGAAAGAGCAGGTGTCCTTAATGTTTTTGAATAATTTTGCACGGCCAATTTTTCAGTTTTTGAGTTGTTAAAAAAGTTTGAAATATCCAATAAATGTCGTTCCACTTCATGATTGTGTCCCACTTGTTGTTGATTCTTCACAAAAAATACAGTTTTATATCTTTATGTTTGAAGCCTGAAATGTGGCAAAAGGTCGCAAAGTTCAAGGGGGGCGAATACTTTCACAAGGCACTGTATATATATATATATATATTTCCTTAAAATGTTGATATTCGGTTGCATTGACAACCAAACACAATTCAATATCACTTTTGTGATACAGTAAATAGCCTATTAAGTTGTTAACAAATGATATTTCGGATTTAGTCGAGTAAAGTAACTAAGTACATTCCCAAATAAATGATGTACTTTTTTACTCCCATGCATTTTTCTCTGGCACCCAAGAGTACCCGTTACATTTCGAATGCAGGCAGGACATCAATTTGGTCCAATTCATGCACCTATCAATATCATGTGCTTTCATACCTACTGCCTCTGATCTGGCAGACTCACTAAACACAAATACTGCATTTGTAAATGATGTCTGAGTGTTGGCGTGAGCCCCTGGCTGTCCGTAAATTAAATAAAAAATCGTGCCATCTGGTTCGCTTAATATACTGTAAGTAATTTGATGTACGGCATTTACTTTTACTTTTACTCAAGTATGACAATTTAGTACTTTTTCCATCACTGTACTTAAGTACATTTAAAAACAGATACATTACATTATTACATTTAAGTCATTTAGCAGACGTTCTTATCCAGAGCGACTTACAAATTGGTGCATTCACCTTATGACATCCAGTGGAACAGTCACTTTACAATAGTGCATCTAAATCTTAAAGGGGGGGGTGAGAAGGATTACATATCCTATCCTAGGTATTCCTTAAAGAGGTGGGGTTTCAGGTGTCTCCGGAAGGTGGTGATTGACTCCGCTGTCCTGGCGTCGTGAGGGAGTTTGTTCCACCATTGGGGGGCCAGAGCAGCGAACAGTTTTGACTGGGCTGAGCGGGAACTGTACTTCCTCAGTGGTAGGGAGGCGAGCAGGCCAGAGGTGGATGAACGCAGTGCCCTTGTTTGGGTGTAGGGCCTGATCAGAGCCTGGAGGTACTGAGGTGCCGTTCCCCTCACAGCTCCGTAGGCAAGCACCATGGTCTTGTAGCGGATGCGAGCTTCAACTGGAAGCCAGTGGAGAGAGCGGAGGAGCGGGGTGACGTGAGAGAACTTGGGAAGGTTGAACACCAGACGGGCTGCGGCGTTCTGGATGAGTTGTAGGGGTTTAATGGCACAGGCAGGGAGCCCAGCCAACAGCGAGTTGCAGTAATACAGACGGGAGATGACAAGTGCCTGGATTAGGACCTGCGCCGCTTCCTGTGTGAGGCAGGGTCGTACTCTGCGGATGTTGTAGAGCATGAACCTAGAGGAACGGGCCACCGCCTTGATGTTAGTTGAGAACGACAGGGTGTTGTCCAGGATCACGCCAAGGTTCTTAGCGCTCTGGGAGGAGGACACAATGGAGTTGTCAACCGTGATGGCGAGATCATGGAACGGGCAGTCCTTCCCCGGGAGGAAGAGCAGCTCCGTCTTGCCGAGGTTCAGCTTGAGGTGGTGATCCGTCATCCACACTGATATGTCTGCCAGACATGCAGAGATGCGATTCGCCACCTGGTCATCAGAAGGGGGAAAGGAGAAGATTAATTGTGTGTCGTCTGCATAGCAATGATAGGAGAGACCATGTGAGGTTATGACAGAGCCAAGTGACTTGGTGTATAGCGAGAATAGGAGAGGGCCTAGAACAGAGCCCTGGGGAAACCAGTGGTGAGAGCGCGTGGTGAGGAGACAGATTCTCGCCACGCCACCTGGTAGGAGCGACCTGTCAGGTAGGACGCAATCCAAGCGTGGGCCGCGCCGGAGATGCCCAACTCGGAGAGGGTGGAGAGGAGGATCTGATGGTTCACAGTATCGAAGGCAGCCGATAGGTCTAGAAGGATGAGAGCAGAGGAGAGAGAGTTAGCTTTAGCGGTGCGGAGCGCCTCCGTGATACAGAGAAGAGCAGTCTCAGTTGAATGACTAGTCTTGAAACCTGACTGATTTGGATCAAGAAGGTCATTCTGAGAGAGATAGTGGGAGAGCTGGCCAAGGACGGCACGTTCAAGAGTTTTGGAGAGAAAAGAAAGAAGGGATACTGGTCTGTAATTGTTGACATCGGAGGGATCGAGTGTAGGTTTTTTCAGAAGGGGTGCAACTCTCGCTCTCTTGAAGACGGAAGGGACGTAGCCAGCGGTCAGGGATGAGTTGATGAGCGAGGTGAGGTAAGGGAGAAGGTCTCCGGAAATGGTCTGGAGAAGAGAGGAGGGGATAGGGTCAAGCGGGCAGGTTGTTGGGCGGCCGGCCGTCACAAGACGCGAGATTTCATCTGGAGAGAGAGGGAGAAAGAGGTCAGAGCACAGGGTAGGGCAGTGTGAGCAGAACCAGCGGTGTCGTTTGACTTAGCAAACGAGGATCGGATGTCGTCGACCTTCTTTTCAAAATGGTTGACGAAGTCATCTGCAGAGAGGGAGGAGGGGGGGAGGGGGAGGAGGATTCAGGAGGGAGGAGAAGGTGGCAAAGAGCTTCCTAGTGTTAGAGGCAGAAGCTTGGAATTTAGAGTGGTAGAAAGTGGCTTTAGCAGCAGAGACAGAAGAGGAAAATGTAGAGAGGAGGGAGCGAAAGGATGCCAGGTCCGCAGGGAGGCGAGTTTTCCTCCATTTCCGCTCGGCTGCCCGGAGCCCTGTTCTGTGAGCTCGCAATGAGTCGTCGAGCCACGGAGCGGGAGGCGAGGACCGAGCCGGCCTGGAGGATAGGGGGCATAGAGAGTAAAAGGATGCAGAAAGGGAGGAGAGGAGGGTTGAGGAGGCAGAATCAGGAGATAGGTTGGAGAAGGTTTGAGCAGAGGGAAGAGATGATAGGATGGAAGAGGAGAGAGTAGCGGGGGAGAGAGAGCGAAGGTTGGGACGGCGCGATACCATCCGAGTAGGGGCAGTGTGGGAAGTGTTGGATGAGAGCGAGAGGGAAAAGGATACAAGGTAGTGGTCGGAGACTTGGAGGGGAGTTGCAATGAGGTTAGTGGAAGAACAGCATCTAGTAAAGATGAGGTCGAGCGTATTGCCTGCCTTGTGAGTAGGGGGGGAAGGTGAGAGGGTGAGGTCAAAAGAGGAGAGGAGTGGAAAGAAGGAGGCAGAGAGGAATGAGTCAAAGGTAGACATGGGGAGGTTAAAGTCGCCCAGAACTGTGAGAGGTGAGCCGTCCTCAGGAATGGAGCTTATCAAGGCATCAAGCTCATTGATGAACTCTCCGAGGGAACCTGGAGGGCGATAAATGATAAGGATGTTAAGCTTGAAAGGGCTGATAACTGTGACAGCATGGAATTCAAAGGAGGCGATAGACAGATGGGTAAGGGGAGAAAGAGAGAATGACCACTTGGGAGAGATGAGGATCCCGGTGCCACCACCCCGCTGACCAGAAGCTCTCGGGTGTGCGAGAACACGTGGGTGGACGAAGAGTGGCAGTGTTATCTGTGGTGATCCATGTTTCCGTCAGTGCCAAGAAGTCGAGGGACTGGAGGGAGGCATAGGCTGAGATGAACTCTGCCTTGTTGGCCGCAGATCGGCAGTTCCAGAGGCTACGCGGCCACGCGGTGTGGAACGTTTGTATGGTCTGTGCAGAGGGGGAGAGAACAGGGATAGACAGACACATGGTTGACAGGCTACAGAAGAGGCTACGCTAATGCAAAGGAGATTGGAATGACAAGTGGACTACACGTGTCATGCAGGTGAAAGAGGACCCAAACGCGACTTAACGGAAACAGAGTTTATTAATGTTCAAAACGGAATAACTGAAATCCTCTAGATTTGTAGAGGGGGAAAACAACTGGAGAAGCGGCCACAGACTGCAGGTCGCTTCGGGTAGGCGCAGGCCGTAGTCGACTGAGACACCTGCTCACACGCAGCGTCTGAAGAAGGCACAAAACACGACAGGACAGGGTGATACACAATCACGGCAAAAAACACGACAGGACAGGGCGAAACGCAATCACAGCATGGAATACAAAACAAGGAACCGACGGAACAGGAACGGATCACAAAGGAATAAATAGGGAGTCTAATCAGGGGAAAGGATCGGGAACAGGTGTGGGAAGACTAAATGATGATTAGGGGAATAGGAACAGCTGGGAGCAGGAACGGAACGACAGAGAGAAGAGAGAGCGAGAGAGTGAGAGAGGGAGGGGGAGAGAGAGGGATAGGAGGGAAAGAACCAAATAAGACCAGCAGAGGGAAACGAATAGCATGGGGAGCACAGGGACAAGACATGATAATAAATGACAAACATGACAGTACCCCCCCACTCACCGAGCGCCTCCTGGCGCTCTCGAGGAGGAACACTGGCAGCAACGGAGGAAATCATAGATCAAACGGTCCAGCACGTCCCGAGAAAGAACCCAACTCCTCTCCTCAGGACCGTAACGAAAAACGATAAAAAGGGAAACTAGGGTACTACTCTAAAAAAAAAATGAGAACTAGGGACAGACTGAGACACAGCAAGGGCAGGGACAAGAACAGGAGAGATGCGATGGCAGGGAACAGACTGAGACCCAGCAAGACCAGGAGCAGAAGCAGAAAAAAAATTACCAGACTTCTTCTGCGCGCAGTCTGAACACGCAGCCACGAAACGGCGCGTGTCACGCTCCTGAGTCGGCCACCAAAAGCGCTGGCGAATAGACGCAAGAGTGCCTCGAACACCGGGATGACCAGCTAACTTGGCAGAGTGAGCCCACTGAAGAACAGCCAGACGAGTGGAAACAGGAACGAAAAGGAGGTTACTAGGACAAGCGCGCGGCGACGCAGTGTGCGTGAGTGCTTGCTTAACCTGTCTTTCAATTCCCAGACTGTCAACCCGACAACACGCCCATAAGGAAGAATCCCTCGAGATCAGTAGAAGCCACAGAAGAACTAAACAGACGGGATAAGGCATCAGGCTTGGTGTTCTTGCTACCCGGACGGTAAGAAATCACAAACTCGAAACGAGCGAAAAACAACGCCCAACGAGCTTGACGGGCATTAAGTCGTTTGGCAGAACGGATGTACTCAAGGTTCTTATGGTCTGTCCAAACGACAAAAGGAACGGTCGCCCCCTCCAACCACTGTCGCCATTCGCCTAGGGCTAAGCGGATGGCGAGCAGTTCACGGTTACCCACATCATAGTTGCGCTCAGATGGCGACAGGCGATGAGAAAAATAAGCGCAAGGATGAACCTTATCGTCAGACTGGAAGCGCTGGGATAGAATGGCTCCCACGCCTACCTCTGAAGCGTCAACCTCGACAATAAATTGTCTAGTGACGTCAGGAGTAACGAGGATAGGAGCGGACGTAAAACGTTCTTTTAGAAGATCAAAAGCTCCCTGGGCGGAACCGGACCACTTAAAACACGTCTTGACAGAAGTAAGAGCTGTGAGAGGGGCAGCAACTTGACCGAAATTACGAATGAAACGCCGATAGAAATTAGCGAAACCTAAAAAGCGCTGCAACTCGACACGTGACCTTGGAACGGGCCAATCACTGACAGCTTGGACCTTAGCGGAATCCATCTGAATGCCTTCAGCGGAAATAACGGAACCGAGAAAAGTAACGGAGGAGACATGAAAAGAGCACTTCTCAGCCTTTACGTAGAGACAATTCTCTAAAGGCGCTGTAGAACACGTCGAACGTGCTGAACATGAATCTCGAGTGACGGAGAAAAAATCAGGATATCGTCAAGATAGACAAAAACAAAAATGTTCAGCATGTCTCTCAGAACATCATTAACTAATGCCTGAAAAACAGCTGGCGCATTGGCGAGACCGAACGGCAGAACCCGGTACTCAAAATGCCCTAACGGAGTGTTAAACGCCGTTTTCCACTCGTCCCCCTCTCTGATGCGCACGAGATGGTAAGCGTTACGAAGGTCCAACTTAGTAAAGCACCTGGCTCCCTGCAGAATCTCGAAGGCTGATGACATAAGGGGAAGCGGATAACGATTCTTAACCGTTATGTCATTCAGCCCTCGATATCCACGCAGGGGCGCAGAGTACCGTCCTTCTTCTTAACAAAAAGAACCCCGCCCCGGCCGGAGAAGAAGAAGGCACTATGGTACCGGCGTCAAGAGACACAGACAAATAATCCTCGAGAGCCTTACGTTCGGGAGCCGACAGAGAGTATAGTCTACCTCGAGGAGGCGTGGTCCCTGGAAGGAGATCAATACTACAATCATACGACCGGTGAGGAGGAAGGGAGTTGGCTCGGGACCGACTGAAGACCGTGCGCAGATCATGATCTTCCTCCGGCACTCCTGTCAAATCGCCAGGTTCCTCCTGAGAAGTAGGGAGAGAAGAAACGGGAGGGATGGCAGACATTAAACACTTCACATGACAAGAAACGTTCCAGGATAGGATAGAATTACTAGACCAATTAATAGAAGGATTATGACATACTAGCCAGGGATGACCCAAAACAACAGGTGTAAACGGTGAACGGAAAATCAAAAAAGAAATAGTCTCACTGTGGTTACCAGATACTGTGAGAGTTAAAGGTAGTGTCTCAAATTTGATACTGGGAAGATGACTACCATCTAAGGCAAACATGGGCGTAGGCTTGTCTAACGGTCTGAAAGGAATGTTATGTTTCCGAACCCATGCTTCGTCCATGAAACAACCCTCAGCCCCAGAGTCAATCAAGGCACTGCATGTAGCACCCGAACCGGTCCAGCGTAGATGGACCGACATAGTAGTACAAGATCTAGATGAAGAGGACTGAGTAGTAGCGCTCACCAGTAGCCCTCCGCTTACTGATGGGCTCTGGCCTCTTACTGGACATGAATTAACAAAATGTCCAGCAACTCCGCAATAGAGGCACAGGCGGTTGGTGATCCTCCGTTCCCTCTCCTTATTCGAGATGCGAATCCCTCCCAGCTGCATGGGCTCAGTCTCAAAGCCAGAGGAGGGAGATGGTTGCGATGCGGAGCAGGGAAACACCGTTGATGCGAGCTCTCTTCCACGAGCCCGGTGACGAAGATCTACCCGTCGTTCTATGCGGATGGCGAGAGCAATCAAAGAGTCCACATCTGAAGGAACCTCCCGGGAGAGAATCTCATCCTTAACCACTGCGTGGAGTCCCTCCAGAAAACGAGCGAGCAGCGCCGGCTCGTTCCACTCACTAGAGGCAGCAAGAGTGCGAAACTCAATGGAATAATCCGTTATGGACCGTTCACCTTGGCATAAGGAAGCCAGGGCCCTAGAAGCCTCCCCACCAAAACTGAACGGTCAAAAACCCGAATCATCTCCTCTTTAAAGTTCTGGAATTTGATAGAGCAATCAGCCCTTGCCTCCCAGATAGCTGTGCCCCATTCTCGAGCCCGGCCAGTAAGGAGTGAAATGACGTAAGCAACCCGAGCTCTCTCTCTAGAGTATGTGTTGGGTTGGAGAGAGAACACAATCTCACACTGCGTGAGAAAGGAGCGGCACTCAGTGGGCTGCCCGGAGTAGCAAGGTGGGTTATTAACCCTAGGTTCTGGAGGCTCGGCAGGCCAGGAAGTAACAGGTGGCACGAGACGTAGACTCTGGAACTGTCCAGAGAGGTCGGAAACCTGAGCGGCCAGGTTCTCCACGGCATGGCGAGCAGCGGACAATTCCTGCTCGTGTCTGCCGAGCATGGCTCCTTGGATCTCGACGGCAGTGTAACGAGCGTCTGAAGTCGCTGGGTCCATTCCTTGGTCGGTTCCTTCTGTCATGCAGGTGAAAGAGGACCCAAACGCGACTTAACGGAAACAGAGTTTATTAATGTTCAAAACGGAATAACTGAAATCCTCTAGATTTGTAGAGGGGAAAACAACTGGAGAAGCGGCCACAGACTGCAGGTCGCTTCGGGTAGGCGCAGGCCGTAGTCGACTGAGACACCTGCTCACACGCAGCGTCTGAAGAAGGCACAAAACACGACAGGACAGGGTGATACACAATCACGGCAAAAAACACGACAGGACAGGGCGAAACGCAATCACAGCATGGAATACAAAACAAGGAACCGACGGAACAGGAACGGATCACAAAGGAATAAATAGGGAGTCTAATCAGGGGAAAGGATCGGGAACAGGTGTGGGAAGACTAAATGATGATTAGGGGAATAGGAACAGCTGGGAGCAGGAACGGAACGACAGAGAGAAGAGAGAGCGAGAGAGTGAGAGAGGGAGGGGGAGAGAGAGGGATAGGAGGGAAAGAACCAAATAAGACCAGCAGAGGGAAACGAATAGCATGGGGAGCACAGGGACAAGACATGATAATAAATGACAAACATGACAACACGTCTCGAATGTTCAGAAAGTTAAGCTTACGTAGCAAGAATCTTATTGACTAAAATGTTTAAAATGATACAGTACTGCTGAAGTAGGCTAGCTGGCAGTGGCTGCGTTGTTGACACTACACTAATCAAGTCGTTCCGTTGAGTGTAATAGTTTCTACAGTGCTGCTATTTGGGGGCTAGCTGGCTAGCTAGCAGTGTTGATTACGTTACGTTGCGTTAAAAGAACGACAATAGCTGGCTAGCTAACCTAGAAAATCGCTCTAGACTACACAATTATCTTTGATACAAAGACGGCTATGTAGCTAGCTATGTAGCTAGCTACGATCAAACAAATCAAACCGTTGTACTGTAATGAAATGAAATGAAAATGTGATACTACCTGTGGAGCGAAGCGGAATGCGACCGGGTTGTTGAGTTCTATTCGGAAGACGTTGGCTAGCTGTTGGCTAGCTAGCAGTGTCTCCTACGTTAAGGATGACAAATAGCTGGCTAGCTAACCTCGGTAAATTAAGATAATCACTCTAAGACTACACACTCTAAACTACACAATTATCTTGGATACGAAGACAGCAAAGACAGCTATGTAGCTAGCTAACACTACACTAATCAAGTCGTTCAGTTGAGTGTAATAGTTTCTACAGTGCTGCTAATCGGTGGACGTTTGCTAGCTGGCTAGCTGCTGGGCAGAGCAGTGAAGACTACGTTAGGACGACGAAATACGATAATTACGCAATTATCTTTGATACAAAGACGGCTATGTAGCTAGCTAAGAAGAAATTGCTAAGATTAGACAAATCAAACCATTGTCCTATAATGAAATGTAATGAAAAAGTTATACTACCTGTGGAGCGAAATGTGGATGCGACCGCTCGCTCCAACCCGAGCATGAAAAAAGATACTTTTAGACTTTTAGACTTTTTTTTTTACTCAGTAGGATTGTACTTTGTGACTTTCACTTTTAATTGAGTCATTTTCTATGAAGGTATCTTTACTTGTGACAATTGAGTACTTTTGAGTACAATTGAGTACAATGTAGTATGCCAATTGAGTACTTTTCCCACCACTGGTTGGATTCACGTCTCCAACTAAACCTCCCCCCAAAAGTTAAAGAATAGGATTAAGAAAGTGGTACAGGTGAAACTATCTAAGCATTATATATGCTTTAAAATGTTGATATTTGGTTGTGTTGACTTCCACACACAATTCAGTCTTACAGTGAATAACCTGAAGTTAAGGCTATCGTACAAACTAATGTAACAGTATTTAAGGTTGCAGGTCTGTGGAGATGTGTATATATACAGTTATATGTTTAATATACAGTTATTGATGATCTTCACAATTGCTATAATAATCTATGCAGAATCTATAATAATCTATGCAGAATCTCAAACATCATTGATTCCTTGCGCTATGTACTTTCAATGTAATTTCAGCTGCAAACCAGGTCATTTGGTTGTGCTATTAGATGAAGCACAGTGATAAAACCTTAAAGTTGTAGAAATACATCTGACATTGAATTCCCATTTGAACTTTGTTGTGCTTTTAAATGGTTTAATGTGCATTGATAACATTTAGATGACAACTAAACCAAACATCTTTCATTTCTTTTCCATTCTAATTTGCTTGTGCTTTTAGATGGTTGAAATTATAGTGACAGTGAAGTTTGAAATCTCATTGATCAACGTCTCTACCAAATATTACCCACATTTCCATCTTGAAATGACATGGCGTCCCCAGTGGGCAGTAGGTGAAGTGGGTGTACATCCAGCCTTTGTTGTCTTATCTATGATGCAATGTGTTCGATACCAGAAGACTGCGGTGGAGAATGTGACACGCGTCAAACTGCCAAACGGATTTATTCTGGGCTGGAAGGTAGCTTAGTGGTTAGAGCGTTGGACTAGTAACTGAAAGGTTGCACGATCGAGTCCCTGAGCTGACAAAAACAATCTGGTTAACACTACAGTTAACCAACCAACCCTTCCTAGGCAGTCATTGAAAATTGTTCTTAACTGACATGCCTAGTTAAAAAAATAAAACTCTGTAAGGTTGTCAAGAGAGACATACTGGAGAGACAGAGTTACATTTTACAGAGTAGCTGCACATTGACAATAAAAACAAACAGTCGGAACAATGCCATCTTTGCTAGTAGATAAACACACACACATTTTCCACTTGCCCTAAAAATAATTCTCATCCTCTCTGTAATCTGCCCAGCGGACCTGGGTTCAAATACGTTTAGCGTTTGCTTTTGCCTGCCAGATGGGCAGGGTTATGCAGTTTTACAAAAACAAATCTACTGGTCCCAGGCAAGCTCAATAATGCCGAGCTCAAGTATTTGAAAGGATTTCAAACAGTAATGGAACCCGGGCCTAATTATAGAGGATTACTTATCCAAAGCTGTTTGACCTACTGTTTAAATAGACTTATGATCTACACATCCAAAGCCCTCATTGACATAATTATATTTGCAGTGCGGACGGATGCATCGGGTGCCAAGTGTGAAGTGGCACTTATTGCCAATAGGGTGATTCCATGCCAGCATAGGCGGATAATATTTAGATTGTTCTGGAACTTCTCGAATATGAACTTAAATTGGGAGGAAGGGTGTTTGGCATGCTTTTTACATTTGTATCACAAACCATTTTTGAGAAAATGATGATGATAGTGAAACCTATGCCTGCCTTCTGTAAGACCTTATGATCAGTGAACCATGTATGCACTTTGCATACAGTGCATACCTTGCCTTCACAAGGTGTTCACAACCCTTTGTCACTAGCCTACACACATTATCCTATAGGTTTTTGCTCCCCAGTTGTAACTAACCTGGTTCAGTTTATCAACCATCAAATTATTAGAATGTGTGCTAGATTAGGGTTGGAGTGAGAACCTACAGGACGCTAGTTCTCCAGGAACAGGGTTGGAGAGCCCTGATTTAGAACCACCATAAAATATATATGGATATTTTCTATCAATCTTTAAAATGTGTCTGTCCTTATGGATTCACATAATATATGTATATAAGCTGTACAGGGCTAGACATTCAGTTATCCAAATAACGTTTGTTTATTTGTCAAATTCTTAAATACAGGGGAGTGTACATGATTGAATGCTAACTCAAGAGGACTGGGTACTCAACAAGAATGTTATATGGTAAAACTAACATCCCCCAAAAAAGATAGTATGAACAGGGTTGTGTCTCAGGTGAAGAGACACACAAGTGCAGAGAATTGTACCAATTTTGTGTATTCATGGATGCCAAGGCAAGCCAGGCTTCCCCAAAAAATGTACCAAGAAAATTATTCAAGTTCTTCCGGTTTTGACCATTCTGCCTGCCCCGACCCTGAGCCTGCCTGCCATTCTGTACCTTACTGACTCTGCCCTGGATTACTGACATCTGCCTGCCCCGACCCTGAGCCTGCCTGCCATTCTGTACCTTACTGACATCTGCCTGCCCCGACCCTGAGCCTGCCTGCCATTCTGTACCTTACTGACATCTACCTGCCCCGACCCTGAGCCTGCCTGCCATTCTGTACCTTACTGACATCTGCCTGCCCCGACCCTGAGCCTGCCTGCCATTCTGTACCTTACTGACATCTGCCTGCCCCGACCCTGAGCCTGCCTGCCATTCTGTACCTTACTGACTCTGCTCTGGATTACTGACATCTGCCTGCCCCGACCCTGAGCCTGCCTGCCATTCTGTACCTTACTGACATCTGCCTGCCCCGACCCTGAGCCTGCCTGCCATTCTGTACCTTACTGACTCTGCTCTGGATTACTGACATCTGCCTGCCCCGACCCTGAGCCTGCCTGCCATTCTGTACCTTACTGACTCTGCTCTGGATTACTGACATCTACCTGCCCCGACCCTGAGCCTGCCTGCCATTCTGTACCTTACTGACTCTGCTCTGGATTACTGACATCTACCTGCCCCGACCCTGAGCCTGCCTGCCATTCTGTACCTTACTGACATCTGCTCTGGATTACTGACATCTGCCTGCCCCGACCCTGAGCCTGCCTGCCATTCTGTACCTTACTGACATCTGCCTGCCCCGACCCTGAGCCTGCCTGCCATTCTGTACCTTACTGACTCTGCCCTGGATTACTGACATCTACCTGCCCCGACCCTGAGCCTGCCTGCCATTCTGTACCTTACTGACTCTGCCCTGGATTACTGACATCTGCCTGCCCCGACCCTGAGCCTGCCTGCCATTCTGTACCTTACTGACTCTGCCCTGGATTACTGACATCTGCCTGCCCCGACCCTGAGCCTGCCTGCCATTCTGTACCTTACTGACTCTGCCCTGGATTACTGACATCTGCCTGCCCCGACCCTGAGCCTGCCTGCCATTCTGTACTTTACTGACTCTGCCCTGGATTACTGACCTCTGCCTGCCCTTGAGCTGTCATTTGCCTACCCCCTGTTTTGTAAATAATCAATGGTGATTCGTATTTTCTGCATCTGGGTCTTATCCTGAGAAATTAATTTAGCTATATTAAGTATTGTTTACATAGTTCTGTATCCCGTTGCTCTTCCAAACGGTAATAATGGCCGTAAATTGCTAAAAAGAATATTGCTAAATAGACCGCAGCAAAGCATTGGATTTTCCTGAACGAGCTATCAACTGGATAGGCGAGCATATCTGTCTGCTCCTGACAGTTTTGGTTACCTTGGTAGGCAGAATATCTCTTTTCTCTTCATAATAGTGAAAGAAGTGATATAATCGCTGTAAACATGACTTGACATAAGAAGGCTGCATTCAACAGTCAAACTTTCTCAGCAAGTTAGCACAGCCGCTAATTGAGTAAACAGTATATTTCTGTTATTTAAAACCTCATTCTAGTCTACAACTTCACTTCTATTGCTGAGCTTCATTTCCTAAACATAATCTGACTATTCACTGTTCCACAAATTGCTGAAATGGCCAATAAAAGAGACACTCACTCTAAAAGAGAGCCTCCCTAAGGAGGCCCCATTAAAGCTTTTGGGTTGCAGGTAGCCTAGTGGTTAGAGTGTTGGGTCAGAAACCAAAATGGATCGAATCCCCGAGCTTACAAGGTCGAAATCTGTCATTCTGCCCCTGAACAAGGCATTTAACAAACTGTTCCCCGGTAGGACGTCATTGTAAATAAGAATTTGTACTTAACTGACTTGCCTAGTTAAATTAAGTTCGGATAAATAAAATATAAAAGCTGCAACTCGCCAGGTCGGGAGGAGGACAGCGATGGCCAGGATGCTGTCCTTAGTTTGAAGCTTTGGAGTTCACAGAAGATTTGGATGGGCTCAAATGAGACATAAATTATATGATAAACTTGACACGGATATTGACACTCTCTCCACAACTCTCTGCTCAGAAATGCCCTTAGAAGAACTGAAATAATCTGTAGCTGCACTACAGGCAACAGTGACTACACAGGGCACTACCATACTTGAACTAGAGCCCTCTGCTGTGTCTTACAGTGATGACCTAACCACCCTTCGGGCCACAGTGAATTCGCTCTCATCGGATGTTAAAGAGCTTAAAGAAAAATGGGAGGACCTAGAAGGACGTCAATGCCTCCACAATATACGCCTGGTGGGCGTTCCTGAGGGTCTGGAGGGGACACACCCAACAGACATTGTTTCCCAACTATTGGAGGACATGCTTAACCTTGAAGAAAAACCCTTCTTAGAATGTGCCCATAGGTCACTGCAAGCTAGACCCAGAGAGTGTGATCCCTCACGGACCTTCGCCATCAGAGTGCATTACTACCATGTCCAGGACCAGATCCTGCGCTGAGCTGGAGAAGCATCACCCTTACAGTACAGAGGCAAGAGACTGTCCATCTTTCCAGACTTCACTGCCTCCGTGGCCAAGAAAGGAGTGGAGTTTGGTTACGCAAAGCGCCTTCTGCACACCTGTCCTGGAGTCAAGTTTGGCCTCTTCTTCCCAGCCAAACTCAGGATCACACGACCAAGCGAAGCTCTTCACAAGTTAATGACCAGACAGCTGCAATTGACTTTATCAACAAGAACCTGATGTGAACTGCTCCCCCAGACTGACCAGAGCACTGAGATGGACATTTAGCCTATCTGCAGTGCAGCGTGTAATAGGTAAGGCCCATCACTACTGTGCCTCCTGTTTTATATTTGCATTATAAGTACATTTGTTAGCTGAAATAGTAAACCTCTATTCATGTAATATATACTGTACATAATTTGTATTGATTTTTTTCATTGTTTTCTATGTAGGCTTGTGGAAAAGATTCCTTTTTATTTTGTCAAGGCCATAAGCTGTCACGCTGCCTATGTTATTTGATTTAACCCCCTGTTGTCACTTTACTTGGCACTATTGGTAAACTGTGCTTTCCAAATGTTTTTACATATTTTTCCATTTTCTAATATTATTGTCCCAATGCTCCACTTGGTAAAGGTGGGGGGGTCTTGTTTGGGAAGATGCCACAGTGGGTGGGAGGTAGCTCAACAGTTTATTTTTGTATTTTTTTTGGTATGTCAGATTTGGTCTTCCGCTTATATTTAAGAGGTTACACTCATTTCCTCTAGATTTCCAAAGGATGACTCAACAACCTAATTGGGCAGTCGACTGTGAGTACACTGACGTTCATTAGTTGGAACTGTAAAGGTGTGAACCAACCAGTCAAACGCAGTAGAGTACTTCATCGTCTTCAACATCTGGGAACTCAGA
>NC_060190.1:25297741-25436577 GCF_021184085.1 Oncorhynchus gorbuscha | reverse complement strand
AGACAAATAATCCTCGAGAGCCTTACGTTCGGGAGCCGACAGAGAGTATAGTCTACCCCGAGAGGAGTGGTCCCCGGAAGGAGATCAATACTACAATCATACGACCGGTGAGGAGGAAGGGAGTTGGCTCGGGACCGACTGAAGACCGTGCGCAGATCATGATATTCCTCCGGCACTCCTGTCAAATCGCCAGGTTCCTCCTGAGAAGTAGGGACAGAAGAAACGGGAGGGATGGCAGACATTAAACACTTCACATGACAAGAAACGTTCCAGGATAGGATAGAATTACTAGACCAATTAATAGAAGGATTATGACATACTAGCCAGGGATGACCCAAAACAACAGGTGTAAACGGTGAACGAAAAATCAAAAAAGAAATAGTCTCACTGTGGTTACCAGATACTGTGAGGGTTAAAGGTAGTGTCTCAAATCTGATACTGGGAAGATGACTACCATCTAAGGCTTAACATACGTAGGCTTCTAACTCTCTGAAAGGAATGTCATGTTTCGAACCTATGTCAAATTCATGAAACAACCTCAGCCCCAGAGTCTATCAAATAAAGGCACTACATGTAGTTATTCCGAAACTGGTCTTGTGTGGTAGATGGACCGACAAAGTAGTACAGATTTTGATGGAGAGACTTGAGTAGTTGCGCCTACCTGTAGCCCTCCGCTTACAGATGAGTTCTGGCTTTACTGGACATGAATTAACAAAATGTCCAGCAACTCCGCAATAGAGGCACAGGCGGTTGGTGATCCTCGTTCCCTCTCCTTAGTCGAGATGCGAATCCCTCCCAGCTGCATGGGCTCAGTCTCTGAGCCAGAGGAGAGATGGTTGCGATGCGGAGCAGGGAAACACCGTTGATGCGAGCTCTCTTCCACGAGCCCGGTGACGAAGATCTACCCGTCGTTCTATGCGGATGGCGAGAGCAATCAAAGTCCACATCTGAAGGAACCTCCCGGGAGAGAATCTCATCCTTAACCACTGCGTGGAGTCCTCCAGAAAACGAGCGAGCAGCGCCGGCTCGTTCCACTCACTAGAGGCAGCAAGAGTGCGAAACTCAATAGAATAATCCGTTATGGACCGTTCACCTTGGCATGGGGAAGCCAGGGCCCTAGAAGCCTCCCTACCAAAAACTGAACGGTCAAAAACCGAATCATCTCCTCTTTAAAGTTCTGGTACTTGTTAGAGCAATCAGCCCTTGCCTCCCCCAGATAGCTGTGCCCCATTCTCGAGCCCGGCCAGTAAGGGAGTGAAATGACGTAAGCAACCCGGAAGTCTCTCTCTAGAGTATGTGTTGGGTTGGAGAGAGGACACAATCTCACACTGCGTGAGAAAGGAGCGGCACTCAGTGGGCTGCCCGGAGTAGCAAGGTGGGTTATTAACCCTAGGTTCTGGAGGCTCGGCAGGCCAGGAAGTAACAGGTGGCATGAGACGAAGACTCTGGAACTGTCCAGAGAGGTCGGAAACCTGAGCGGCCAGGTTCTCCACGGCATGGCGAGCAGCAGACAATTCTGCTCGTGTCTGCCGAGCATGGCTCCTTGGATCTCGACGGCAGTGTAACGAGCGTCTGAAGTCGCTGGGTCCATTCCTTGGTCGGTTCCTTCTGTCATGCAGGTGAAAGAGGACCCAAAAGCGACTTGGCGAAAACAGAGTCTTTAATCCAGTAAAGTGAATACAATAAAAAAAAACACAACTTTCACTCGAAATGACGAGGACAAACTGGAGACTCGATCTTGAACAGCAGGTGAACAGCAGGTTGCCTCGGGAAAGCACTTGAACCAGACAGACTCAGACACCTGCTCACCACGCAGCATCTGAGGAAAACACGACACGACAGGGCGATACACAAACACAGCACGGTGAAATCTAGACAAGGAACCGACAGGGCAGAAACGAATAACAAGGAGAGAAATAGGGACTCTAATCAGGGAAAAGGATCGGGAACAGGTGTGGGAAGGCTAAATGATGATTAGGGGAATAGGAACAGCTGGGAGCAGGAACGGAACGATAGAGAGAAGAGAGAGCGAGAGAGTGAGAGAGGGAGGGGGAGAGAGAGGGATAGAAAGAGGGAAAGAACCTAATAAGACCAGCAGAGGGAAACGAATAGAATGGGGAGCACAGGGACAAGACATGATAATAAATGACAAAACATGACATTTGAGAGTTTCAGATCACTTTAGATTGTGAAAAGGCTGGGTAGGCCAACTTTATCACTCCATTTTTCAAAATAAATCGAGGGGAGCTGCAATTCTGATACACATATCAGTGCCCTTCGTTTCTTCCAATGTTATTTCAGATGCCAATGGCAGATATATTATTGTTACTGGCATAATTTATAACACTCCAATGATCCTTGATCCTTGATCTATGCGCCAAATTGGGATGACACATTTTTTGTGTGACTTTCTGTCTTCCATACATGACCACACACTTATTAATCTTGGGAGAAGATTTTAATTGCTGGCTTAATCCTACTTTGGATCGTTCCTCCAACGAAAGTACCACACCCTCTAAGTCTGCTAAGGTTATACAAACTTTTCTTGAAGAGTTTGCCATTACAGACCCTTGGCATTTCTTCTATCCAACTAGTAGGGAATATACATTTTTGTCCCATGACCATCACACAAATACCTGCATTGACTTCTTCTTTTTAGACAACAGACTTCTCCCCTCTGTACGTTCATGCTCATACAATTCCAATGTCATATCTGATCATGCCTCTCTGACTTTAGAGCTATCCGTTGGTGGTGGGACTGAGCCTTGTGTACCTTGGCATTTTAACATGTGCTTGCTGTCTGATTAAAGTTTTCTCAACTTTCTGACTGCTCAGATAGCTACTAACGACACACCTGACGTTTCAGAATCTGTTCTGTGGGAGACTTTTAAGGCCTGCATTAGAGGTCAAATCATGTCATAAACTAGATTTGAAAGAGAAAATAAGACTGCAATTAGACAATATTTACACTACCTCACCATCCCCAAACATGGACAAGGATCGGCTCTCAATACAAGCTGAATTCGATACCTTGTCAACAGGCCCAATTGAAGAACTGCTGCTTAAGTCGAGACATACTAACTATGGGTATGGTGACAATGCAAGTAAATTGCTTTCTCATCAACTTCACCATTCTTCCTCTGCTCAACAAATGTCTCAAATTCAAATGCCTACAGGTGCAATAACAAATCCCCAGCTAATACATACATCTTTATACTCTCACTGTCCCAACAATTGAGTCAGTCTTCAAGCTTCAATTGGGGGAGCCTATCACCATGGAAGAGATTTCAGAGGTGGCACATGCAATGCAAGGCGGTAAATGTTTTGGACCAGATGTGTACCCAAAATAATTTTATAAGAAGTTTCTGGATAAATGAGCCGTTCTTGATTAATATGCTTATTGAATCCTTTGAATCAGTCTCTCTCCCTCAATCCTTAACACAGGCCTCAATTTCATTGATATTGAAAAATAATAAAGACCCTCTCTCCTGCGGGTCATATTGTAACGGCGTTCTTCGTTTGTCGAAAGAGAGTCGGACCGAAATGCAGCGTGGTGGTTACTCATGTCTTTAATAAATGAATCGCGATGCATGAAATAACTTATACAAATACAAAAACAACAAACGGAACGTGAAAACCTAATACAGCCTGTCTGGTGAACAACAACACGGAGACAGGAACAATCACCCACGAAATACAAAGTGAAACCCAGGCTACCTAAATACGGTTCCCAATCAGAGACAACGAGAATCACCTGACTCTGATTGAGAACCGCCTCAGGCAGCCAACCTATGCTACACCCCTACTCAGCCGCAATCCCAATACCTACAAAACCCCCAATACGAAACACAACATTAAACCCATGTCACACCCTGGCCTGACCAACTATATAACGAAAACACAAAACACTATGACCAAGGTGTGACACATATTGCCCAATCTCACTGCTCAATGTGGATGTTAAGCTCTTAGCTATGCATTTGGAGTCGGTTTTACCATCTGTTGTTTCTTCTGACCAGACAGGTATTATAAAAAATAGAGATTCTTTCTCAAATATCAGACAACTCTTTAATGTTATGTATAATACATCTATCTCAAAGCTCCCAGAGATTCTAATCTATCAAGATGCTGAGAAGGCTTTGATAGAGTGGAATGTGGCTACCTTTTTTCATCATTTGGAAAAATGTTGCTTCGGTCAAAAAAAAAATATTGCTTGGCTCAAGTTACTATACACTTCTCCAACACCCACTCAGACTATTTTTCTCTGTTCAGAAGTACTAGACAGGGGTGCCCAAAGTCTCCCTTGCTTTTTGCCATTGCCATCGAGCCCCTCGCTATTGCATTTAGACCCAACCCACATATAACAGGAGTGTTCAGAAGTGACATCAAACAAAGGGTCTCTCTTTATGCTGATGACTAGCTTCTTTATATCTCAAACCCTGATGTATCCTTACCCATTGTGCTATCCATTGTGCTATTAATGACTGGAACGAACTACAAAAATCTCTGAAATTGGAAACACTTATCTCCCTCACTAGCTTTAAGCACCAACTGTCAGAGCAGCCCACAGATTACTGCACCTGTACATAGCCCACCTATAATTTTGCCCAAACAACTACCTCTTTCCCTACTGTATTTCATTTATTTATTTATTTTGCTCCTTTGCACCCCATTATTTTTATTTCTACTTTGGCCATTCATCCACTGCAAATCTACCATTCCAGTGTTTTACTTGCTATATTGTATTTATTTTGCCACCATGGCCTTTTTTTGCCTTTACCTCCCTTATCTCACCTCATTTGCTCACATCGTATATAGACTTGTTTATACTGTATTATTGACTGTATGTTTGTTTTACTCCATGTGTAACTCTGTGTCATTGTATGTGTCAAACTGCTTTGCTTTATTTTGGCCAGGTTGCAATTGTAAATGAGAACTTGTTCTCAACTTGCCTACCTGGTTAAATAAATGTGAAATAAAAAAAAATTCAAATAAATAAATAAAAATCTGTTCTTGATGCATTTGGCCTTGTCTCTGGTTACAAGTTAAACCTGAATTAGAGCTACACAGGGCACTACAAATTAGCAGACACCAGACTAATTAGCCAACTCCAGTCATGTGCGAACGTTTTCTGGTTTTCTGGTAAACAAACATAGCTTTAGGTGGGTGGGTGGTTGTAATGTTGTTGCTAGCTAGACATATCTACAACTTAAAAGGGTGTAAGTAATGAATTGGAACGAATAAACAAATAAATACGAATAGATTTATTATAGGGTTATATAAAGGATTATATAATTAAAAACATGCCTAGGTTCTCTATTGGAATAGGCTTATACGATCCTATAATAATTGGTGTTATTACCCTTTTACATTTAAAAATATATATTTCCATATAAAAAAATGTAAAGGATGATTATTGTTCCGATACACACCGGCAAATGGATTAGGTATTGTCAACAGTATTGATGTCTCTATTAGTGTGTGGCGGGCTGGTTAACACTGGTATAAATTGATTAAAGTTAACGGTAGAACTAACACAATAACTGGCAAATGGAAGCCCTTCTCTAAGCGAGAGAGAGAGGTATATTATATATTTCTATTTACAGTAAGAGATCTCTCAAAATAATCCTCCTCATGATAGCACATTGGTAGTAATCACATGTGCCGAATACAATAGGTGTAGTAGACCTTACAGTGAAATGCTTACTTACAAGCCCTTAATTAACCAACAATACAGTTTTAAGAAAAATAAGTGTTAAATAAAAAATTGTTAAGTGAAAAATAACAAATAACAAATAACAAGCTGTTAAGAAGCCCTTTGGACCTAGACTTGGTGCTCTTGTACCGCTTGGTGTGTGGTAGCAGAGAGAACAGTCTAGGACTAGGGTGGCTGGAGTATTTGGCCATTCTTAGGGCCTTCCTCTGACACCGCCTGGTATAGAGGTCCTGGATGGAAGGAAGCTTGGCCCCAGTGATGTACTGGGCCGTATGCACTACCCTCTGTAGTGCCTTGCGGTCGGAGGCTGAGCAGTTGCAATACCAGGCAGTGATGCAACCAGTCAGGATTCTCTCAATGGTGACATTGTAGAACGTTTTGAGGATCTGAGCACACATGCCACATTTTTTCAGTTTCCTGACGGGGAATAGGCTTTGTCGTGCCCTCTTCACGACTGTCTTGGTGTGTTTGGACCATGATAGTTTGTTGGTGATGTGGACACCATGGAACTTGAAGCTCTCAACCTGCTCCACTGTAGCCCTGTTGATGAGAATGGGTCCGTGCTCGGTCCTCATTTTCCTGTAGTCCACAATCATCTCCTTTGTTTTCATCACGTTGAGGGAGAGTTTGTTGTCTTTACATCACACGGCCAGGTCTCCCTATAGGCTGTCTCATCGTTGTCGGTGATCAGGCTTACCACTGTTGTGTCATCTGAAAACTTAAGGATGGTGTTAGAGTCGTGCCTGGCCATGCAGTCATGGGTGAACAGGGAGAACAGGAGGGGACTGAGCAAGCACCCCTGAGGGGCCCCTGTGTTGAAGATCAGCGTGTCAGATGTGTTGTTGCCTACCCTTACCACCTGGGGGCAGCCCCTCAGGAATTCCAGGATCCAGTTGCAGAGGGAGGTATTTAGTCCCAGGGTCCTTAGCTTATTGATGAGCTTTGAGAGCACTATGGTGTTGAACCCTGAGCTGCAGTCAATGACTAGCATTCTCACGTAGGTGTTCCTTTTGTCCAGGTGGGAAAGGGAAGTGTAGAGTGCATTAGAGATTGCATCATCTGTGGATCTGTTGGGGCAGTATGCAAATTGGAGTGAGTCTAGGGTTTCTGGGATAATGGTGTTGATGTGAGCTATGACCAGTGTTTCAAAGTACTTCATGACTACAGACATGAGTTCTATGGGTCGATAGTAATTTAGGCAGGTATCCTTAGTGTTCTTGGGCACATGGACTACGGTGGTCTGCTTGCAACATGTTGGGACTACAGACTACATAAAATGTCAGTGAAGACACTTGTCAACTCATGCTCGGAGTACACGTTCTGGTAATTCGTCTGGCCCTGCGGCCTTGTGAATGTTGACCTGTTTGAAGGTCTTACTCACATTGGCTACGGAGAACGCACTGTCATCCAGAACAGCTGATGCTCTTATGCATGCTTTGGTGTTGCTTGCCATGAAGTGAGCATACAAGTTATTTAGCTCATCACTTGGCAGCTCGCAGCTGTCCTTTCCTTTGTGGTCTGTAATAGTTTGGAAGCCTTGCCACATTCAAATGTCAGTTAAAGCTGATGTAGTACGATTCAATCTTAGTCCTGTATTGACACTTTACCTGTTTGATGGTTGGTCGGAGGGCATAGCGGGATTTCTTATAAGCATCCGGGTTAGAGTCTCGCTCCTTGAAAGCGGCAGCTCTACCCTTTAACTCAGTGAGGATGTTGCCTGTAATCCATGGCTTCTGGTTGGGGTATGTACGTTCTGTCACTGTGGGGACGACGTCATTGATGCACTTATTGATGAAGCAAGTGACTGATGTGGTGTACTCCTCAATGCCATTGGAAGAATCCCAGAACATATTCCAGTCTGTGCTAGCAAGACAATCCTGTAGCTTAGCATCTGCGTCATCTGACCACTTCTTTATTGACTGAGTCACTGGTGTTCCCTGCTTTCGTAAGCAGGAATCAGGGGGATAGAGTTATGGTCAGATTTTCCAAATGGAGGGTGAGGGAGAGCTTTGTACCCGTCTCTGTGTGTGGAGTAAAGGTGGTCGAGAGTTTCTCCAGTTGCACATTTAACATGCTGGTAGAAATTAGGTAAAACGGATTTAGGTTTCCCTGCATTAAAGTCCCCTGCCACTAGGAGCGCCACTCCTGTATAAGTGTTTTCATTTTTGCTTATGTCCTTATACAGCTCATTGAGTGCGGTCTTAGTGCCAGCATTAATTGGTGGTGGTAAATAGACAGCTACGAAAAGTATATATGCAAACTCTCTTGGTAAATAGGGTGGTCTACAGCTTATCGTGAGATGCTCTACCTCAGGCGAGCAAGACCTTGAGACTTCCTTAATATTAGATTGTGTGCACCAGCTGTTGTTTACAAATATACACAGACCACCACCCCTTGTCTTTACCGGAGGCAGCTGTTCTATCTTGCCGATGCAGCGTAAACCCCACCAGCTGTATGTTATCCATGTCGTCGTTCAGCCACGAAACATAAGATATTACTGTTTTTAATGTCCTGTTGGTAGGATATTCGTGATCGTAGCTTGTCTATTTGTTATCTAATGATTGTACGTTGGCTAATAGGACTGATGGTAGAGGCAGATTACCCACTCGCCGTCTGATCCTTACAAGGCACCCTGAGCTATATCCCCGATATCACCGTCTCTTTCTCATGAGAAGGACAGGGATTTGTGCCTTGTCGGGTGTCTGTAAATCCTTCGCGTCCGACTCATTAAATAAAAAAATTGTCTTCCAGTACGAGGTGAGTAATCGCTGTCCTGATGTCCAGAAGCTCTTTTCGGTCATAAGAGATGGTGGCAGAAATATTATGTACAAAATATTATGTACAAAAGAAGTTACAAATAACGCAAAGAAAAACACACACAATAGCACAATTGGTTAGGAGCCCACAAAATGGCAAAATTCTGTAATATAGGCTATGTTTTTTTAAGTCAACAAGCTCCACAATATGGCGACCATGAGGTGGTCAGGTGAAGGTGAGCCGTTTGGCATTCCGTTTCTTTACTAAAAGAACTTGACTCTAAAATTAAGAAATAACTGAAACGTTATGTTGGCTACTGCATGTTATGGCATATACTAGATCGAGAAATAGAGACTAACAAACACAACAAAACAACGGACCAAGTAGTTGCCGATTCGACTAAAGTGAGTTTAGAAAATTTCACTGGTAATGAGAAACCGTCTAAGCAGATGAAGACAATATCTAATGATATTGCAAAAAATATCCAAACTGATATGACTAAACTGGGCAAATGCGTGGAGGAGGCCGAAAATGGGTTAACCCTGGAGAAAATTGCATGAATAAATCTCCAGAAAATTGTGGCTGAACAAAAATACATCATTTTGGGGCTGACTGAAAGATTAAGCGGGATGAAGAACTTCAATTTCCTAGTGGTTAGAGCGTTGGACTAGTAACTGGAAGGTTGCAAGTTCAACCCCCCGAGCTGACAAGGTACAAATCTTTCATTCTGCCCCTCAACAGGCAGTTAACCCACTGTTCCTAGGCCGTCATTGAAAATAAGAATTTGTTCTTAACTGACTTGCCTGGTTAAATAAAGGTAAAATAAAATAAAAAATTCTAATCTTCATTTTGTACATTTTCCCAAATGCTGTTGAACAACCAGAATGGAAGAATTCCTGGAAACAACTACTGGGCCAGGAAAACTTCACACAGGCTCCCACAATCGAACAAGCACATGGAACAGTCCCTGAGAGGGGACACGATCAGCAAACCAAGGGGCATCATTGCAAAGTTCCTTAACTATAGGGAACAAGATAAAGTTCTACGACTGGCCATCCAAGCCAAAAAGTCAGGAATCTGACCTTTGATCTATGAGGGTCGTCGGACCTAGACAGAACTGTGTAGACTAAAACAGCCTGTCAATAGACGATGTACGACAAATGAGACACTGGACTATTGAACTGTCCTAAATTCTGAAATGAGGTGAACGATGGACTTTTACACCCCACCACATCAAAGACACAAAAGAGAAAGGTATGTGTTGTTAATGCCTTTAGTCACACGCCTATTGAAAAGACAATCACAGCACCACTCAGGCGATCTGTCTAAATGAATAACACTATAATGACTATTGGCTATGCAGCCGTAATGACAACCCATTAACTGGTAGGCTTAATCCATTCGTTTAAGTTATCAATTGCTATCATCTGAACAATTATTTTTGAAAGCTCTGTAGCTGATAGGCTGTAGGTGGGAAGAATTTGAATGGCTCATATGTGTAAAAAGACTGGGAGAGATCAAATGTTATACAGCCCGACGCCTCGAGTCCACCAGATGTGTCAAGCTCTGCGTTCAAGGAGTCCGCAAACCGCTAGGCTGCGGTACGTTCTGTGTAGCACATGTATTCAATATTTTCAATATGCATTGCTTTATCGTGGGGTGGTACAAACGTATGTACACACACCATCCAACAAGCTTGTTTTTAGCTAGTTGAAAAGCGAAGCACGTGTGTCAAGTACGGAGAATGCGGGCGAGACATCCAGCAAAACAAAATGCACATGCATCTGGTGAACTTCAGTCATAAGACGCTGACATTGTGAGCACACAGTACTTTTATTTCTGTTGATCTCTCTCTCTCTCTTCCTTATTTTTTCTTATTGTATTTACTTTCGCCTGATTAAGGCATGCTAACGAAGAAATTGATATATGAATTGAAAAATGTGTCACCAATGTGAGCAACATGATATCAGCAGGTGTCAATTCTCTTTTTTTTTCTCATAAAAAGTACAATGAAAAATGTCAATGAATTGGTTGAATTAATGTTGAAGAAACATGGGCAATTGACAAGTTTATAAAAGTGATAGACAAATAAGCAGGTTATGTGTGGGAAGCCCATAATTACGCACCTTTCAATTATTATTTTCAGCTCTTTGTTGGACAATTATATAGAAATTAATTAATTAAGTGAATCCCAAGGCGCAATGTATCAGAAATGTAGCTGAACATGTAGCTGATACACATAAAATCTAGTGAATAAATGGATGCACTCGCTTTGGCTCTACTGGTGCCCAGAGTGCACGGCTGTTGCATTGATGTTACAAATCATTATACCACCCCGCTCTTAGTAATCTGTTGTCTTCATCAAATTAAATGTATTTATAAAGACCTTTTCACATCAGTAGATGTCACAAAGTGCTTATACAGAAACCCAGCCTAAACCCCAAACAGCAAGTAATGCATATGTAGAAACTTAGAGACGAACCAGGCTCTGAGGGGTGACCAGTCCTCTTCTGGCTGTGCCGTGTGGCACATTATAAGAGTACATGACCATTAAGACGATATCGTTCTTCAAGATGTTCAAACGTTCATAGATGTCCAGCAGGGTCAAATAGTAATCAAAGTTGTTGTAGCTGGTGCAACAGGTCAGCACCTCAGGAATAAATGTCAGTTGGCTTTTCATAGCCGAGCTTTCAGAGGTCGAGACAGCATGTGCACTAGAGAGGGAGCAAGAGAGTGAGGGAGGGAGGGAGAGGGAGGGAGCGGGAGAAGGAGAGGGAGGGTTGAAAACAGCAGGTCCTGGATAAGGTAGCACGTCTGGTGAACAGGTCAGGGCTCCATGGCCACAGGAAAAATGGCAGAAAACTGGATCAGCAGCACAACAAGGTGGACTGGGGACAGGGTCAGCCAGGAGTCATCAAGCCATGAAGTCGAGAGGCATGACCCTAGGGCTAAGTTCCTCCGGGAGGGGGATGAGAGATAGTGAGAGATGGGAGAATTACACTAACCATACTTAAGTTCACACAGGACACCAGATAGGACAGACAGACCCTAGCCCCCCTGCACATAGACTATTGCAGCAAAACCGGACAGGAAGATCACTGAGTATAGCGAAAGAAAGCCTGGCACAACGTGACGCACTGCTCCTAGTTATGGCATGGAAGAGCACATACTAAGCCAATGAGCCCCTGTAGTAGGCTCAGAGGCAGAGAATCCCAGTGGAGAGAGGGGAGCCGGTCAGGCAGAGACATCAAGGGTAGTTCATCACTCAAGTGCATTGCCGTTCACCTTCACACCCCTGGGCCAGACTCAATCATAGGACCTACTGAAGAGATTCATTTTCAGTAAAGTCTTAAAGGTCGAGACCGAATCTGCGTCTCTCACATGGATAGGCAGACCATTGCATAAAAATGTTGCTCTACAGGAGAAAGCCCTGCCTCGAGCTGCTTGCTTAGAAATTCTAGGGACAATAAGGAGGCCTGCGTCTTGTGAAGTGTACGTGTAGGTATGTGCAGCAGGACCAAATCGGAGAGATAGGTTGGAGCAAGTCCATGTAATGCTTTGTAGGTTAGCAGTAAAACCTTGAAATCAGCCCCGGCCTTAACAGGAAGCAAGGGTAGAGAGGCCAGCACTGGAGTAATATGATCGAATGTTTTGGTTTTAGTCAAGATTCTAGTAGCTGTGTTTAGCACTAATTGAAGATTATTCAGTGCTTTATCTGGGTATCCGTAGAGTAGAGCATTGCAGTAGTCTAATCTAGAAGTGACAAAAGCATGGATTAGCTTTTCTGCATAATAAAAGGTTTTAGATTTTTACAATGTGAAGAAGATGGAAAAAAGGTGCCCTTTAAATATTCTTGATATGTTCATCAAAAGAGAGATCAGGGGCCAGAGTAACGCAGAGGTCCTCACAGTTTTTTTTTAGATGACTGTTCAACTATCAAGATTAATTGTCAGATCAGATCGCAGATATCTTTCTTTATTGGGACCTAGGACTAGCATCTCTGTTTTGTCAGATTTTAAAAGTAAAACATTTGCCGCCATCCACTTCTTTATGTCTGAAACACAGGCTTCCAGAGTAGGTAATTTTGGGACATCACCATGTTTCATCTAAATGTACAGCCGTGTGTCGTCCACATAGCAGTGAAAGTTGATTGTTTCCAAATGACATCACCAAAAGGTAGAATATATAGTGAAAACAATAGTGGTCCTAAAACAGAACCTTACGGGACACCGAAGCTTCATTTGTCACAGGACAAACCATCCAGAGAGACCAGGCCAGAACTTGTCCATGTAGACCAGTTAGTGTTTCCACTCTATTTTATGAAATAGCTTAAATTGAAACAGATTGTGTCAATTGTTGTTTTATTTGTCAATTCATAGACCCAATGCCAATGTATTGGGACATGAAAAACCTGTTCCCAACTGGCTTTAATTTTATATGGTATTGCTGTCAATATAACAACACAAGGCGAGACCCAGATGCAGACAGGAGGCAGATTTATTGTAGTCCAAGGGGTCGGCAAAAGGCAGGTCGGGAACAGGCAAGAGTTCATAGAAGGCAGAGTCCAAAATGTTACAGGGCGGCAGGCAGGCTCGAGGTCAGGGGCAGGCAGAGTGGTCAGGCAGGCGGGCTCAGAGTCAGGACAGGCAAGGCAAGGGTCAGAACCAGGAGGATGAGGAAAAAGAGAGACTGGGGAAAACCCAGGAGCTAAGAGGAAAACCGCTGGTTGACTTAGCAAACAAGACGAACGGGCACAGACAGACAGAAAACACAGGTATAAATACCCAGAGGATAAGTGGTGAAGATGGGCGACACCTGGAGGGGGTTGGAGACAAGCACAAGGACAGGTGAAACAGATCAGGGTGTGACAGTCAAACCTTTTGACTTTAAGTGAAAATTATACATTTGTCAATTGATACTGGGTGGCAGACTGGGTGGCAGACAGACTAACTCTCTATCTCCTTCAAGTAATTGTCTCTTCCTATTTTGTGGCAGAGAGTTGCTTATAATTTTGTATTGAGCATATGCCTCCATACACTGTTGTTAGTCGTTTGTGTGACAATATTCTACCGTTCTTGTTTACGATGTCCTTCATAATATTATACCCTTCTTTAAACATTTTGCAAAAAATATTTAAGGAAAATGTTATTGGTCACAAACACTTATTTCACAGATGTTATTACGGTTGTGGTGAAATGCCTGTGTTCCTAGCTCCAACAGTGCAGTAATATCTAACATTTCACAACAATACACACAAATCTAAAGTAAAAGATTTCAATTAAGAAATAAAGAAATATTAGGACGAGCAATGTCTGAGTGGCATTGACTAAAATACCGTAGAATAGAATGCAGTATAATGTACATATTAAATGACTAAAGCTGCACAGTATGTAAACATTATTTAAGCGACTAGTGTTCCATTTTTAAAGGGACCAATGATTCCATATGTATGTATATAGGGCAGCAGCCTCCAACGTGCAGGGTTGAGTAACCGGGTGGTAGCCGACTAGTTCATGGCTATTTAACAGTCTGATGGCCTTCAGATAGAAGTTGTTTTTCAGTCTCTCGGTCCCAGCTTTGATGCACCTTGTACTGACCTTCTTAATGGTAGCGGGGTGAACAGGCCTTGGCTCGGGTGGTTGATGTCCTTGATGATCTTTTTGGCCTTCCTGGGACATCGGGTGCTGTAGGTGTCCTGGAGGGCAGGCAGTGTGCCCCCGGTTATGAGTTGGGTAGACCGCACCACCCTCTGGAGAGCCCTGCGGTTGCAGCCGGTGCAGTTGCCATACCAGGCTGTGACAGGATGCTCTCAATTGTGCATCTGTAAAAGTTTGTGAAGGTCTTAGAGCCCAAGACACATTTCTTCAGCCTCCTGAGGTTGAAGAGGCGCTGTTGTGCCTTCATCACCACACTGTCTGTGTGGGTGGACCATTTCAGATTGTCACTGATGTGTACACCCAGGAAGTTGAAGCTTTTCACCTTCTCCACTGCGGTCCTGACTAAAAGTCTACTCCGATTACCTCTTCTCCACCGGCGGCATCTTGGAGCAGCCTCTGGGATAAGTTCAACCAAGGATCCAATTCGGGAAAGTCTTATTCCTAGTCGTAATGCTGGTGAGATACCGTGTCTTTACCAGACGCTTCTGTTCTGTCTTGCCGATAGAGTGTACAACCCGCCAGCTGTATGTTCTTAATGTCGTTGTTCAGCTACGACTCGGTGAAACACAAGATATTACAGTTTTGAATGCCCCGTTGGTAAGGATATACGTGCTTTCAGTTGGTCCCATTGATTTTCCAGTGATTGAATGTTAGCTAGCAGAATGGAAGGCAAGGGCAGATTAGCCACTCATCGCCTGATCCTCGCAAGGCACCCTGATCTTTTGCCTCGAAATCTCAGTTTCCTTCTCCAGCAAATCATGGGATCGGGGCCTGGTCGGGTGTCTGCAGTATATCCCTCGCGGCCGACTCATTGAAGAAGAACTCCTCGTCCAATTTGAGGTGAATAATCCCAGTTCTGATGTCTAGAAGCTCTTTTCGGTCAGCAACATGTACAAAGCAAGTTACGAACAATGCGAAAAAACAAACAAGATAGCATGATTGGTTGAGAGCCAACGGCAGCCCCACCCTCCGGCGCCATCATGGAAAGGATGTTATTTGATTAGATGTTAATTATTTGACTTGGCTACTTGTATTTAACATTGTGTTGTTATTTAGCTGAACACTAAAGTGTTTAATTTTATTTTTGGCCGTGAAATGAGGCCACTCAGGTGAGAGAAAAAAATGTCCCCAAATGTATAGCTCCGTTGGAAAATATAACATTTACATTTAAGTCATTTAGCAGACGCTCTTATCCAGAGCGACTTACAAATTGGTGCATTCACCTTATGACATCCAGTGGAACAGTCACTTTACAATAGTGCATCTAAATCTTAAAGGGGGGTGGGGTGAGAGGGATTACTTATCCTATCCTAGGTATTCCTTAAAGAGGTGGGGTTTCAGGTGTCTCCGGAAGGTGGTGATTGACTCCGCTGTCCTGGCGTCGTGAGGGAGTTTGTTCCACCATTGGGGGGGCCAGAGCAGCGAACAGTTTTGACTGGGCTGAGCGGGAGCTGTGCTTCCTCAGTGGTAGGGAGGCGAGCAGGCCAGAGGTGGATGAACGCAGTGCCCTTGTTTGGGTGTAGGGCCTGATCAGAGCCTGGAGGTACTGAGGTGCCGTTCCCCTCACAGCTCCGTAGGCAAGCACCATGGTCTTGTAGCGGATGCGAGCTTCAACTGGAAGCCAGTGGAGACTGTTTGAAAATGTGATTTTTTTTTTTTTTCAGAAAAAATGTGACATGTCATATCTGACACCACATTCTTTCTCCAGACATCTTTGAATCTTAATTCAGAACAAATATTTAAGAGTTGCCCAGGTGCTCTTTGGTTTAGGGGTCGTCTAAAGTCATTGGAAAGTAAAGGACCAAAGACTCTTCAAAAAGTATTTAAAATAGCTTTATAAACACAGCATAGAAATAGTCACTTGAAAGACTAATTTCAAGAATTTCCTTGTTATTCCCACGAAGGCAGAACAGGGCATCTAAAAAAAATGGTCACTCCTTTGAAAACATCTGTCTTGGTATGTCATCCTATCAGCTCTCTCTTTGCAATGGTGCCATATCTTTTCCTATTTTTCTCTCTCCCTCCTCTCTTCCCATCACTAATTTCTCTCCCGTTTCTCTGTAAAAGTTCTTTGTTCCAGGCTTCCAACGTAGGAGAGTTCCACTGACTTCCATTCGGGATTTCTAGCAGAGATGGAGAAATCAGACTGACAGGTCCCTGAGTGAACCCTGTGTCTCTCTCCCAAATATGGACGCTTCCAGATAAAGGGGGGGTCGGGGACAAGCAAATAGTTGACTCTGTTAGACCCCTAAACCTTGAGTCACTGCGGGCTTGAGTGATAGCTAACCCGATTGACTTAATTCTATATGGGCATTTCCATCCAAAAGGACCGATGAGCACCAAAGTGAAGTTCAAAGGAGCATATCAAATTGGGTGTCAAATGACAACTAAGGGTGTATATTTTGGGGAAATTAAAAGCCGTTTAAATGTTCAACCATTTTCCATCTTAACAATTAAGGGGTGTCAAATATTAATTAAGGGGGGTACAGGGCAGTACAGCAGAGTACTGTACAGTGAGTAGTAGAGTGCAGTAGAGTACAGTCCAATACTGTAGTATAGTACAATACAATACAATACAATACAATACAATACAATACAATACAATGCCGTAATGCACTGTACTCTACTGTGCTCTGCTATGCTGCGCTGTGATCTCCAAACTTGTCAGACATGAGGAGAATGACATTCATATCCATAATTGTGCATTTCTGTGTAGTACAGATCGGGGACCCATGATGTTACCGTAATTCCGTTACCGGGTGCAGATCCACATCACTTACTGTTGTTCAATAACCAACATAAGTCATTTCAAACTCATGGTCATATGTCATAGCTGACACCCCATTCTTTCTGCAGACATCTTTTAATCTTATTTTGGAGCAGATATTTAACAGTAATTACATACTTCCGTGACCAAAGTTTGCATCTGCACAGTTCTTCCACTCAATTAGATTTTGTAAATGTTTCCGTGGACATTGTTCAAAGGAGTCATTGTGCATAGAGTTGTATGCTTTGTTAAACTTGACACCGACGCTTTTTGTTTGGCATATATATTTACGTAGAAAGAGTCTAAGCGTTATTCCATTCCCATGGATTGCAGTAGCTTGAGAGACGCAGTAGCTTAGTTTGAGAGGGTCGTAGAAGGGAACCGTAGAAATGGTGTCCTTGATCATGGAATGTGTCTGAGACTGAGACGGGAGACGAGCCGGAAATAGATGTAAACAAAGACAAAATGTGTCATCAGCTACATTCACAAGTACGTTTTGAGAATGCTTTGTGTTCTGATCATTTCCCACGCCCCGTAACCATGTCAGGGTTTCTACCTCGCCTAAAGACCATATATTTGAAAGCTATTTTCAGGTATTTTCAGATTTTGTTGAGCAGATAGTGAGAAAGGATGGCAATTTGGAAAGATAGCGGTTGTGTCGCGGACAACAGGCCGTATTCAAACCCGTGTCAATGTCATAGTCCTTTGTGCTGGAGGCTGCAGCAGTGCTAACCCAGCCAGGCCATAGTCAACATGGTACTTTTATGTTCTTCATAATTGTTATTGGAATTAATTATGAGCAAATAAAGAAAACGAATCTAAACTCTTATTTGGGCTGGATAGATTCAGTGACTATCTTATCACAGATGTCAAAAAATCAATACTTGGCCAGATCAGTGTACGTGGTGAGATGAATGTTTCTAACCCAAGTCCCTAATGTGATTAGAGTTCTCCATTGATTAACAATAATCTTAATTAAAAACCTCCTCCCCTGGCATTAAATTCTTCCTGGCATAGTCTACCTTTGATGAGAAATCAACAAATTGCAGAGATAAGCTTGGGTTTAAGATTTTGCGATTGCACTTTTTGATTGAGATAAAAACCAGGCATCTGAAATTCGATGGAATGGAAAATTAGTTGTGGAAATACTTGTTGATGTCTCCAAAGTCACAAAGTTACTTCTCTAAAGAGCTGTGAGTTGGTGAGTGAGTCTGAGTGAGGGAATGAATGAGTTTAGTGTGTTTGTGTGTGCGTGCGTGTGTGCTCGGCGGCTGGGTGGTTTATTTTTATGTGCGCGTGTGTACTTTTCAGCAAGCTGAGCAATGTTCTTCTACAGTTCTCCATGTGCATAGACGCTCCTAGACTATAACATTTCGAAGAGCTCACACTCTGAGCAACAGGCATCACACCAGTGGTCTGTAGTTAGGCTGTGTGTAGCAAAATCAAGTTCTTCTGTCATTGGACAGACACCCACACACACAAGTACACTGAGTGTACAAAACATTAGGAACACCTTTCTAATATTGAGTTGCACCCCATTTTGACCTCAGAACAGCCTCAATTCGTCCAAGCATGGACTCTACAGGTGTCGAATGTGTCCCACCGTTGTGTTGAGTAGACTGGATGGCCTTTGGGTGGTGGACCATACACATGGGAAACTGTTGAGCGTGGAAAAACCCAGCAGCGTTGGAGTTCTTGACACATTCAAACCGGTGCGGCTGGCACCTGCAAGCATTCCCCGTTACAAGGCACTTAAATATTTTGTCATGCCTATTCACCGTATGAATGGTGCACATACACACTCCATGTCACAATTGTCTCAAGGCTTAAGGTGGGTTTAACAAGTGACATCAATAAGAGATCATCGCTTTCACCTGGATTCACCTGGTCAGCCTATGTCATGGTGTTCCTAATGTTTTGTACACTCAGTGTATACACACACAAGCAAATATGTACTGCACACACACACACACACACACACACACACACACACACACACACACACACACACACACACACACACACACACACACACACACACACACACACACACACACACACACACACACACACACACACACACACACACACACACACACACACACACACACACACACACACACACACACACACACACACAAATAAGTACAGAGACACCCACATTTGGTATTTATTAGGATCCCCATTAGCCACTGAAAATGTGCCAGCTACTCTTCCTGGGATCCACATGAAACATGACATAATACAGAACATTATTACTGAAGGTCTGAAATACATACATTTAAAACTTCACACATAGCCTACATACCAGTACAGGACATACACACAATATCTCGGTCTACTACGTGGTACAGTGTAAATTACAATACAAGATATATAAAATGGCTGTCTCTTCACAGTCCTCTTTGTGCAGTGAGGCGAGTTCCATGAAGTCAAGGTTCTATTTAATACTGTGCGTTTCCCAGCTTCTGTTGTGGACCTCGGAACTGTGAAGAGACCTCTGGTTGCATGTCTTGTGTTGTACCGATGAGTGTCCGAAATGTGTGCCAGCTGAACACAGACAGTTCGGTACCTTCAACACATCAATACCTCGCACAAAGACCAATGGTGATGCAGTCAATCTCTCCTCAATTCTGAGCCAGCAGAGATTGACGTACATGTTGCTGACACTTTCCCTCCGTGTACATCGAAGTGCGATACGCGAGGTTTAGCATTGATCAAGTGATTTGTCCCATAAATGTTGCTTTTAGTTTTTGAGGTATTTAGCACCAGCCTATTGCTAGTTTAACATTTTAAAATTGACCGAAGCTCTATGTGAAGTGTCTTGATTTTTTCTTTTTACTATTGCAGCCGACGGGTATACTGTGGAATCGTCAACGTACATAGACACACAGGCTGCCCTGCGGTACACCGCACTAGGGTTGAATGGCGGGAACCCGGTTACCGAGATTTACCGCCCAAAACCACCTCCTTTTCCCAGGATAAATAACTGGGAGAAACCGGTATATTATAATAATTTATTTATATGAACAGCATGGCGTGAAATGGAACTGTTAAATGATATGCAATGTCTAAATCTGGCTTCTCTACAGCCTCTGCATGATGAATCAACGCTCAGGGTGGGGACAGACAGCCCATCTCAGTATGGAGTGCAGTTCACAATGCATGTAGACCAGTGGAGGCTGCTGAGGGGAGAACGGCTCATAATAATGGCTGGAATAGAGCAAATGGAATGGTGTCAAAAACATGGTTTTCATGGGTTTGATACCATTCCGTTCACTCCATTCCATCTAATTACACTCCGTTCCAGCCATTATTGTGAGCCGTTCTCCCCTCAGCAGCTTCCACTGATGTAGACCTATCAGCTGTCTCGTCATGGTAACTTTTTTTTCTTGTGACAGGTAGGCCTATATTTGCTGCAGCATAGCCAATGCTACATTAATATGAAAACCGAATGAGTGTCTCATTTACCCATCTCCATATGGCTTTCGGGGTCAACTTGTTTTTTAATTGAAAATATATATCTATGTTTTTTTACTGCAGCTCCAGAGTTTTAAAACAGCCTATCACTTGAATATCCTTGCTTCAAATCAGTGCACACGCGAGCACTGTCTGGCAGTCTTTCTCTCTCTCCATCAACTTCATTCAAATTGCATCCAAAATAGACAATCCTGTTCTAGATTTATATATAGATGTCCTAGCCTACCTCTTTCAGGTAATACATTCATTGTAGTATTAGCCTTATATTTAGCTAATTAATGAGAGGTTATGCATAATAACCTTCTAGACTAAAGCCTCTATCTCTTAAGCAATATGTAAACACCTCTCCTTAAAAAAAGCTCCTTAGCTCTTGGAATCCCATGCAGGAAAAGCTAGACTAGAATAGCTTGTCGGACATAATTTTTTTCAAATAATTAAAGAGCAGCAGTAAAATAACAATAGCGAGGCTATATACAGGGGGTACCGGTACAGAGTCAATGTGCGGAGGCACAGGTTAGTCGAGGTAATTGAGGTAATATGTACATGTAGGTAGAGTTATTAAAGTGACTATGCATAGATAATAACAGAAAGTAGCAGCAGTGTAAAAGGGGAAGGGGGAGGGGCAATACAAATAGTCTGGGTAGCCATTTCATTAGATGTTCAGGAGTCTTATGGCTTGGGGGTAGAAGCTGTTTAGAAGCCTCTTGGACCTAGACATGGCGCTCCGGTACCGCTTAGTGTGCGGTAGCAGAGAGAACAGTCTATGTCTAGGGAGACTGGAGTCTTTGACTATTTTTAAGGCCTTCCTCTGACATCGCCTGGTATAGAGGTCCTGGATGGCATGGAGCTTGGCTCCAGTGATGTGCTGGGCCAAAGGCACTACCGTATGTAGTGCCTTGAGGTCGGAGGCCGAGCAGTTGCCATACCAGGCAGTGATGCAACCTGTCAGGATGCTCTCGATGGTGCAGCTGTAGAGCCTTTTGAGGATCTGAGGACCCATGCCAAATCTTTTCAGTCTCCTGAGGGGGAATAGGTTTTGTCGTGCTCTCTTCATGACTGTCTTGGTGTACTTGGACCATGTTAGTTTGTTGGTGATGTGGACGCCAATGAACTTCAAGCTCTCAATTTACTCCACTATGTCGATGAGAATGAGGGCTTGCTCAGTCCTTCTGTTCCTGTAGTCCACAATCATCTCCTTTGTCTTGATCACGTTGAGGGGGAGGTTGTTATCCTTCCACGACACGGTCAGGTCTCTGACCTCCTCCCTATAGGCTGTCTCGTCGTTGTCGGTGATCAGGCCAACCACTGTTGTGTCATCGGCAACCTTAATAATAGTGTTGGAGTCATGCCTGGCCGTGCAGTCATGAATGAAGAGGGAGTACAGGTGAACAAGGAGTAGGGGACTGAGCATGCACCCCTGAGGGGCCGCCGTGTTGAGGATCATAATAATAATAATAATATATGCCATTTAGCAGACGCTTTTATCCAAAGCGACTTACAGTCATGTGTGCATACGTGTCTTTATCTACCCTTACCACCTGGGGACGGTCCATCAGGAAGTCCAGGATCCAGTTGCAGAGGGAGGTGTTTAGTCCCAGTATCCTTAGCTTATTGATGAGCTTTGAGGGAATTATGGTGTTGAACGCTGAGCTTTGGTCAATGAATATCATTCCCACATAGGTGCTCCTTTTGTCCAGGTGTGAAAGGGCAGTGTGGAGTGCAATAGAGATTGCGTCAGCTGTGAATCTGGTGCTGCGGTATGCAAATTGGAGTTGGTCTAGGCCAAATTATACAAATAGGCCCTATTATATTTCAAATTTAAAATAAAATTTGCTAGCCTATACTTGTGACTTTGTAGACCGCATGTGCTGCACCAGAATCAAATGTTCTCTTCTTCTTTCTCCTGGTTTGTATGACGTGTGTAATTCCAGTCCATGTAATACAGTATAATACAATACAGTACAATAATACAGTATAATACAATACAGTACAGTAATACAGTATAATACAATACAGTACAGTAATACAGTATAATACAATACAGTCCATGTAATACAGTATAATACAATACAGTACAATAATACAGTATAATACAATACAGTAAAATTATACAGTATAATACAATACAGTACAGTAATACAGTATAATACAATACAGTACAGTAATACAGTTCAAACTCAAAACTATTTGCCGACAGAAGCTAGTTTCATTTGTTTACCCAAGAGACCAAATATCTAGCTACATCTATGGACAATCATTTGGGCTTTTTTGGGATTGAGCTCATTAAATGTCTTATAATGTAGGGCTCATAAAATAAATTTATTTTATGGCTCAGGTAGAATCGGGTTTGGAATTTTCATGCTGATCAACACTCTAATCAAATCCAGACATATTTATATGCTTTATAATGATTTTGAATGACACTTCCGGTATGGGCAGGACATTTCTCCAGTTTACCCGGGAGAAAAGTGGTTTATTCTCGGGCTGGAACATTTTGTAAAATACTGGGAAAATATTAAACCCTACACCACACTCAAATGAATTTCCATGACAGAGGCTTCCATTGTAATTATGTATTAACACCTTTGAAGGCACACACACACACACACACACACACACACACACACACACACACACACACACACACACACACACACACACACACACACACACACACACACACACACACACACACACACACACACACACACACACACACAGCCTCCCTGTAAGCCAGTGTCAGGCAACGTGGCCAAATCGAATCATGTCAGTGCAATACCGCCAAAATTCCACCAAGCCTATCAGAGGGTAAGGTGGTGCTCTCAATTCAATTTCAATTCAAGGGCTTTATTGGCATGGGAAACATGTGTTAACATTGCCAAAGCAAGTGAGGTAGCCAACATACAAAGTGAATATATAAAGTAAAAAACAACAAAAATTAACAGTAAACATTACACATACAGAAGTTTAAAAACAGTAAAGACATTACAAATGTCATATTATATATATATATACAATGTACAAATAGTTAAATGACACAAGATAAAATGAATAAGCATAAATATGGGTTGTATTTACAATGGTGTTTGTTCTTCACTGGTTGCCCTTTTCTCGTGGCAACAGGTCACAAATCTTGCTGCTGTGATAGCACACTGTGGAATTTCACCCAAAAGATATGGGAGGTTTTCAAAATTGGATTTGTTTTCGAATTCTTTGTGGATCTGTGTAATCTGGGGGAAATATGTCTCTCTAATATGGTCATACATTGGGCAGGAGGTTAGGAAGTGCAGCTCAGTTTCCACCTCATTTTGTGGGCAGTGAGCACATAGCCTGTCTTCTCTTGAGAGCTATGTCTGCCTACGGCGACCTTTCTCAATAGCAAGGCTATGCTCACTGAGTCTGTACATAGTCAAAGCTTTCCTTAATTTTGGGTCAGTCACAGTGGTCAGGTATTCTGCCGCTGTGTACTCTCTGTGTAGGGCCAAATAGCATTCTAGTTTGCTCTGTTTTTTTGTTAATTCTTTCCAATGTGTTAAGTAATTATCTTTTTGTTTTCTCATGATTTGGTTGGGTCTAATTGTGCTGTTGTCCTGGGGCTCTGTAGGGTGTGTTTGTGTTTGTGCACAGAGCCCCAGGACCAGCTTGCTTAGGGGACTCTTCTCCAGGTTCATCTCTCTGTAGGTGATGGCTTTGTTATGGAAGGTTTGTGAATCGCTTCCTTTTAGGTGGTTGTAGAATTTAACGGCTCTTTTCTGGATTTTGATAATTAGTGGCTCTCTCTATCTCAGCACTCATCAATCCCTCTCAGTCCTTGGGAGAATCTCAATTGCATTTCCTTGATTCATCGCATCCTCTCTCCTCGTGTCCTTCTCAAAAACCCATTGGATGAGAGGGTCAGAAGTCTCCCTCCTCACCTTCTTATCCAATGGGTTTTGAGAAGGAGGTGAGGAAAGGGAATGTGAGGAATCAAGGAAATGCAATTGAGATTTTCCACTTGTTTCCTCCATTCCTCAACTCCATCTCAAAGCACATTGGGGGAGAGGAGTGAAGGTTCCTTCCCCTGGGGTCCAATGCACTTTCAAGGAGAGGCAAGGAGTGGAGGAAACATGGACAGAGGAAGCGGTTTTCCATGTTTCAAGTGACATTTTGAATGACATGTAGATGTTTTGTTGAGTTATTGTCATGTTTGTCAATTATTATCATGTCTTGTCCCTGTGCTCCCCATTCTATTCGTTTCCCTCTGCTGGTCTTATTAGGTTCTTTCCCTCTTTCTATCCCTCTCTCTCCCCCTCCCTCTCTCACTCTCTCGCTCTCTCTTCTCTCTATCGTTCCGTTCCTGCTCCCAGCTGTTCCTATTCCCCCTAATCAATCATTTAGTCTTCCCACACCTGTTCCCGATCCTTTCCCCTGATTAGAGTCCCTATTTCTTCCTTTGTGTTCCGTTCCTGTCCTGTCGGTTCCTTGTTTAGAATTCACCGTGCTGTGATTGTGTATCGCCCTGTCGTGTCGTGTTTTCCTCAGATGCTGCGTGGTGAGCAGGTGTCTGAGTCTGTCTGGTTCAAGTGCCTTCCCGAGGCAACCTGCTGTTCACCTGCTGTTCAAGATCGAGTCTCCAGTTTGTCCTCGTCATTTCGAGTGAAAGTTGTTTTTTTTGTTTGTATTTACTTTACTGGATTAAAGACTCTGTTTTCGCCAAGTCGCTTTTGGGTCCTCTTTCACCTGCATGACAGAAGGAACCGACCAAGGAATGGACCCAGCGACTTCAGACGCTCGTTACACTGCCGTCGAGATCCAAGGAGCCATGCTCGGCAGACACGAGCAGGAATTGTCTGCTGCTCGCCATGCCGTGGAGAACCTGGCCGCTCAGGTTTCCGACCTCTCTGGACAGTTCCAGAGTCTACGTCTCGTGCCACCTGTTACTTCCTGGCCTGCCGAGCCTCCAGAACCTAGGGTTAATAACCCACCTTGCTACTCCGGGCAGCCCACTGAGTGCCGCTCCTTTCTCACGCAGTGTGAGATTGTGTTCTCTCTCCAACCCAACACATACTCTAGAGAGAGAGCTCGGGTTGCTTACGTCATTTCACTCCTTACTGGCCGGGCTCGAGAATGGGGCACAGCTATCTGGGAGGCAAGGGCTGATTGCTCTAACAAGTTCCAGAACTTTAAAGAGGAGATGATTCGGGTTTTTTGACCGTTCAGTTTTTGGTAGGGAGGCTTCTAGGGCCCTGGCTTCCTTATGCCAAGGTGAACGGTCCATAACGGATTATTCTATTGAGTTTCGCACTCTTGCTGCCTCTAGTGAGTGGAACGAGCCGGCGCTGCTCGCTCGTTTTCTGGAGGGACTCCACGCAGTGGTTAAGGATGAGATTCTCTCCGGGAGGTTCCTTCAGATGTGGACTCTTTGATTGCTCTCGCCATCCGCATAGAACGACGGGTAGATCTTCGTCACCGGGCTCGTGGAAGAGAGCTCGCATCAACGGTGTTTCCCTGCTCCGCATCGCAACCATCTCCCTCCTCTGGCTTTGAGACTGAGCCCATGCAGCTGGGAGGGATTCGCATCTCGACTAAGGAGAGGGAACGGAGGATCACCAACCGCCTGTGCCTCTATTGCGGAGTTGCTGGACATTTTGTTAATTCATGTCCAGTAAAAGCCAGAGCTCATCTGTAAGCGGAGGGCTACAGGTGAGCGCAACTACTCAAGTCTCTCCATCAAGATCCTGTACTACTTTGTCGGTCCATCTACGCTGGACCGGTTCGGGTGCTACATGTAGTGCCTTGATAGACTCTGGGGCTGAGGGTTGTTTCATGGACGAAGCATGGGTTCGGAAACATGACATTCCTTTCAGAGAGTTAGAGAAGCCTACGCCCATGTTCGCCTTAGATGGTAGTCATCTTCCCAGTATCAGATTTGAGACACTACCTTTAACCCTCACAGTATCTGGTAACCACAGTGAGACTATTTCTTTTTTGATTTTCCGTTCACCGTTTACACCTGTTGTTTTGGGTCATCCCTGGCTAGTATGTCATAATCCTTCTATTAATTGGTCTAGTAATTCTATCCTATCCTGGAACGTTTCTTGTCATGTGAAGTGTTTAATGTCTGCCATCCCTCCCGTTTCTTCTGTCCCTACTTCTCAGGAGGAACCTGGCGATTTGACAGGAGTGCCGGAGGAATATCATGATCTGCGCACGGTCTTCAGTCGGTCCCGAGCCAACTCCCTTCCTCCTCACCGGTCGTATGATTGTAGTATTGATCTCCTTCCGGGGACCACTCCTCCTCGAGGTAGACTATACTCTCTGTCGGCTCCCGAACGTAAGGCTCTCGAGGATTATTTGTCTGTGTCTCTTGACGCCGGTACCATAGTGCCTTCTTCCTCTCCGGCCGGGGCGGGGTTCTTTTTTGTTAAGAAGAAGGACGGTACTCTGCGCCCCTGCGTGGATTATCGAGGGCTGAATGACATAACGGTTAAGAATCGTTATCCGCTTCCCCTTATGTCATCAGCCTTCGAGATTCTGCAGGGAGCCAGGTGCTTTACTAAGTTGGACCTTCGTAACGCTTACCATCTCGTGCGCATCAGAGAGGGGGACGAGTGGAAAACGGCGTTTAACACTCCGTTAGGGCATTTTGAGTACCGGGTTCTGCCGTCGGTCTCGCCAATGCGCCAGCTGTTTTTCAGGCATTAGTTAATGATGTTCTGAGAGACATGCTGAACATCTTTGTTTTTGTCTATCTTGACGATATCCTGATTTTTTCTCCGTCACTCGAGATTCATGTTCAGCACGTTCGACGTGTTCTACAGCGCCTTTTAGAGAATTGTCTCTACGTAAAGGCTGAGAAGTGCTCTTTTCATGTCTCCTCCGTTACTTTTCTCGGTTCCGTTATTTCCGCTGAAGGCATTCAGATGGATTCCGCTAAGGTCCAAGCTGTCAGTGATTGGCCCGTTCCAAGGTCACGTGTCGAGTTGCAGCGCTTTAGGTTTCGCTAATTTCTATCGGGCGTTTCATTCGTAATTTCGGTCAAGTTGCTGCCCCTCTCACAGCTCTTACTTCTGTCAAGACGTGTTTTAAGTGGTCCGGTTCCGCCCAGGGAGCTTTTGATCTTCTAAAAGAACGTTTTACGTCCGCTCCTATCCTCGTTACTCCTGACGTCACTAGACAATTCATTGTCGAGGTTGACGCTTCAGAGGTAGGCGTGGGAGCCATTCTATCCCAGCGCTTCCAGTCTGACGATAAGGTTCATCCTTGCGCTTATTTTTCTCATCGCCTGTCGCCATCTGAGCGCAACTATGATGTGGGTAACCGTGAACTGCTCGCCATCCGCTTAGCCCTAGGCGAATGGCGACAGTGGTTGGAGGGGCGACCGTTCCTTTGTCGTTTGGACAGACCATAAGAACCTTGAGTACATCCGTTCTGCCAAACGACTTAATGCCCGTCAAGCTCGTTGGGCGTTGTTTTTCGCTCGTTTCGAGTTTGTGATTTCTTACCGTCCGGGTAGCAAGAACACCAAGCCTGATGCCTTATCCCGTCTGTTTAGTTCTTCTGTGGCTTCTACTGATCCCGAGGGGATTCTTCCTTATGGGCGTGTTGTCGGGTTAACAGTCTGGGGAATTGAAAGACAGGTTAAGCAAGCACTCACGCACACTGCGTCGCCGCGCTTGTCCTAGTAACCTCCTTTTCGTTCCTGTTTCCACTCGTCTGGCTGTTCTTCAGTGGGCTCACTCTGCCAAGTTAGCTGGTCATCCCGGTGTTCGAGGCACTCTTGCGTCTATTCGCCAGCGCTTTTGGTGGCCGACTCAGGAGCGTGACACGCGCCGTTTCGTGGCTGCTTGTTCGGACTGCGCGCAGACTAAGTCGGGTAACTCTCCTCCTGCCGGTCGTCTCAGACCGCTCCCCATTCCTTCTCGACCATGGTCTCACATCGCCTTAGACTTCATTACCGGTCTGCCTTTGTCTGCGGGGAAGACTGTGATTCTTACGGTTGTCGATAGGTTCTCTAAGGCGGCACATTTCATTCCCCTCGCTAAACTTCCTTCCGCTAAGGAGACGGCACAAATCATTATTGAGAATGTATTCAGAATTCATGGCCTCCCGTTAGACGCCGTTTCAGACAGAGGCCCGCAATTCACGTCACAGTTTTGGAGGGAGTTCTGTCGTTTGATTGGTGCGTCCGTCAGTCTCTCTTCCGGGTTTCATCCCCAGTCTAACGGTCAAGCAGAGAGGGCCAATCAGACGATTGGTCGCATACTACGCAGCCTTTCTTTCAGAAACCCTGCGTCTTGGGCAGAACAGCTCCCCTGGGCAGAATACGCTCACAATTCGCTTCCTTCGTCTGCTACCGGGTTATCTCCGTTTCAGAGTAGTCTGGGTTACCAGCCTCCTCTGTTCTCATCCCAGCTTGCCGAGTCCAGCGTTCCCTCCGCTCAAGCGTTTGTCCAACGTTGTGAGCGCACCTGGAGGAGGGTGAGGTCTGCACTTTGCCGTTACAGGGCACAGACTGTGAGAGCCGCCAATAAACGCAGGATTAAGAGTCCAAGGTATTGTTGCGGCCAGAGAGTGTGGCTTTCCACTCGCAACCTTCCTCTTACGACAGCTTCTCGTAAGTTGACTCCGCGTTCATTGGTCCGTTCCGTGTCTCCCAGGTCGTCAATCCTGTCGCTGTGCGACTGCTTCTTCCGCGACATCTTCGTCGCGTCCATCCTGTCTTCCATGTCTCCTGTGTTAAGCCCTTTCTTCGCACCCCGTTCGTCTTCCCTCCCCCCTCCCGTCCTTGTCGAGAGCGCACCTATTTACAAGGTACATAAGATCATGGACATGCGTTCTCGGGGACGGGGTCACCAATACTTAGTGGATTGGGAGGGTTACGGTCCTGAGGAGAGGAGTTGGGTTCCGTCTCGGGACGTGCTGGACCGTTCACTCATTGATGATTTCCTCCGTTGCCGCCAGGATTCCTCCTCGAGTGCGCCAGGAGGCGCCGGTGAGTGGGGGGTACTGTCATGTTTGTCAATTATTATCATGTCTTGTCCCTGTGCTCCCATTCTATTCGTTTCCCTCTGCTGGTCTTATTAGGTTCTTTCCCTCTTTCTATCCCTCTCTCTCCCCTCCCTCTCTCACTCTCTCGCTCTCTCTTCTCTCTATCGTTCCGTTCCTGCTCCCAGCTGTTCCTATTCCCCCTAATCAATCATTTAGTCTTCCCACACCTGTTCCCGATCCTTTCCCCTGATTAGAGTCCCTATTTCTTCCTTTGTGTTCCGTTCCTGTCCTGTCGGTTCCTTGTTTAGAATTCACCGTGCTGTGATTGTGTATCGCCCTGTCGTGTCGTGTTTTCCTCAGATGCTGCGTGGTGAGCAGGTGTCTGAGTCTGTCTGGTTCAAGTGCCTTCCCGAGGCAACCTGCTGTTCACCTGCTGTTCAAGATCGAGTCTCCAGTTTGTCCTCGTCATTTCGAGTGAAAGTTGTTTTTTTTGTTTGTATTTACTTTACTGGATTAAAGACTCTGTTTTCGCCAAGTCGCTTTTGGGTCCTCTTTCACCTGCATGACAGTTATGTCCTCTTTGTGCCTATCAAGAAGCATTTCCCTGTAACTACACATGTAAAGCTGCAAGAAAATCATATTTCAATGTGTATCAAACCATTTTTAAATGTTGACCCTGACACTTTGGCCCCTTTATTTATAGAAAGGCCCATATACAGTATGTATGAGTTGGAGGCCGACAGCTAAATGTGTACTCTACAGTCAGAGACACCAGATGGCTAATGTGAACGCAACGAGGAGAAGAGATCTGGTACAAATCCTGAACTAGTTCTTCTCCATGATGTTTTTAGGACAGCATGTCTTGGACCCATATCTCTCTCTCTCTCTTCCTCTCTCTCTCTGTGTCTCTTTCCCCCTCCCTCCCTCCCCCTCCCTCCCTCCCTCCCTCCCTCACTCTCTCTCTCTCTCTCTCTCTCCCTCACTCTCTCCCTCCCTCCCTGCCCAGCTTTTCAAAGAGCTTTAAGGATGCCTGAGGGGGCTTAACCACTTTAACATTATTACACTAGCCTGTCTCACTCAAACAAATCCAAAACCAATGAGAAGCTTACATCTTTGACACAGAGGCTTTTCCAGGAAGAGAAGATGTCTGCGTATCGAATTGAACCCTATTCCCTATAGACTCCACTAGTTTTTACAATGGGCCCTGGTGAAAAGTAGTGTTCTAAATCAAATCAAATTCAACTTTATTTGTCACATACGCTGAAAAGTGTGGACCTTACAGTAAAATGCGCACTTAATAGCCCTTAACCAACAGTGCAGTTCAAGAAGAGAAAATACTTACCTAATAGACTAAAGTAAAAAATAAGAATAATAAGTTACACAATAAGAATAACAATAACAAGGTAATTTGTATATGTAGGTAGGGGTGAAGTGACTATGCATAGATAATAAACAACGAGTAGCAGCAGTGTACAAAAGGGAGTGGGGGGGGGGTCAATTTAAATAGTCCTGTGGTGATTTTATTAATTGTTCAGTAATCTTATGGCTTGGGGGTAGAAGCTCTTGAGGAGCCTCTTGGACCTAGACTTGGCGCTTGGGTACCACTTGCCGTGCGGTAGCAGAGAAAACAATCTATAACTAGGTCCTGAATGGCAGGAAGTTGGGCTCTAGTGAAGTACTGGGTTGTACACACTACCCTCTGGATTTTATTCTCAGGTTCTTGCCTGCCATATGAGTTCTGTTATACTCACAGACATCATTCAAACAGTTTTAGAAATGTCAGAGTGTTTTCTATCCAATACTAATAATGATATGCATATATTAGCAACTGGGACTGAGGAGCAGGCAGTTTAACTCTGGGCACCTCTCATCCAAGCTACTCAATACTGCCCCTGCAGCCATAAGACGTTTTAAAGGAAAACGTTTATTCCAGTCCGCGGTGAGTAATCGCTGTTCTGATGTCCAGAAGTTATTTTCGGTCAAAAGAGATGGTAGCAGCAACAAGTATGCTCAAAATAAGTTAAAAGATAAGTTACACAAAACGCAAACATTTTTTACAAAATAGCACAATTGGTTTGGAGAATGTAAAATGTCAGCCATGGTCTTCGGCGCCATCTTTTTAGGTGTAATCGGGACAAAATTAAGGATGTAATTCAGAGACTTTAATGCTCTGTAGTCACATTCCACGTCAAACTATGGAACCATGGAATCTCAAACAGGAGATGCATGCTACTGCATTATTTGTGACCACATGTTATTGTGATCCATACATTATTATCATTATGAATGTGACCATTTTTGTCTGTAAAAAATGCATTGGATTTGTTTAGGTAACCAATCAAGTATTTTTGGTAAGTGTTGTATGCTGCGTAACATCACATTACATACCTACTGTATTTAGAAACATTATTATAACACGTGTTGTTTTAGAAAGGTTTCAAATAATTGCACTCCAGATAATGATGTTTTACGGTATTTGTTGTGCTCTTTTGTGTGACACAAATGTTACCCATAGCCTATAGACAGAGCAGACACAGACTACGTCTTTCCAGCATGAGCTAAATACACCAAACACAATCAAGAATTCAGACTATAAAAAACACGTTTCCCTCTCTTGACAGAAACACTCCTAACGATGCAACAACATTGCCAGTAAGCGAAAGACAGACAACACAGCTCATAAAAACACAAGTTGACACAATATGATACAGAATGATGAATGTCCTTCACATCGATCTGTCCTAGAAGCTACTCAGTGGGACGCTGAAAGGCTAATTGTTTGTTTCCCATTGAGCAGGCACTTGTGGGGGCATGTATAGGCTGCATCACAAATAACACCCTATTCCCTATGCATTGCAAAGGTAGTGCACTACATAGGGAGTAGGGTGACATTGGGGACAGATTGATCCATCCAAGCTAAGAGGCAGCTTTCACAATACAACAGCCGTGGCATCCAAGGATGGAATATATATGCAATAAATAGGGCCTCCTCCATAGTGAAAAGGTCAGTACACTCCATTTGATGATGATTTGAATGTGCACTTGATGGATGTTGTGGGTGTGGCTATTTTGGTTGACTGGCCTTGTTGTATAGAAAGTGATTGGCTGTGCCACAGAGAAGGTTGTATCATGGAACCTTTGATGCATTGTGCACAGAGAAGAGTGGTCTCCTTTTGCATCACTTACACCTGTCCAATCCTCTCAGATCTCCATAAGTGTCTAGGGGTAGGGGCTAGGGGGTGTTTCTGGACAGCACTCCTTAACAATTACAAGCATACCCATAACATGATGCAGCCACCACTACACTTGAAAATATGGAGAGTGATATGCAGTAATGTGTTGCATTGGATTTGCCCCAACCATTTTTCATTTTGCAGTATTACTTTAGTGCCTTGTTGGAATATTTATATTCTGTACAGGCTTCCTTCTTTTCACTCTATCAATTAGATTAGTATTGTGGAGTAACTACAATATTGTTGATCCATCCTCAGCCATTCAATTCTGTAACTGTTTTAAAGTCACCATTGGCATGGTGAAATCCCTGAGTTGTTTCCTTCCTCTGTGGCAACTGAGTTAGGAAGGACGCCTGTATCTTTGTAGTGACTGAGTGTTTTGATACACCATCCAAAGTGTAATTAATAACCTCATCATGCTCAAAGGGATATTCACTGTCATCTTTTTTTATTTACAGATGAGGTAAAAATCATGTTAAACACTATTATTGTACACAAAGTGAGTCCATGCAACTTATTATGTGAGTTGCTAAGCATATTTCTACTCGCAAACTTATTAGGCTTGCCATAACAAAGGGGTTGAATACTTGAATACTCAAGACATTTGAGCTTTTAATTTTTTATTAATTTGTATGAATTTCAAAATATATAATTCGACTTTGACATTGTACATATTCAACACACATACACTGAGTATACAAAACATTAAGAACACCTGCTCTTTCAATGACCAGGTGAATCCAGGTGAAAGCTATGATCCCTTACTGATGTCACATGCCTAACGAATTGAGGCTGTTCTGAGGGCAAATTTAATATTATTTTTATTTACCTTTATTTAACTAGGCAAGTCAGTTAAGAACAAATTCTTATTTACAATGATGGCCTACCAAAAGGCAAAACGCCTTTTATATATATGCAGTGGGGCAAGTCAGCCACCAATTGTGCAAGTTCTCCCACTTAAAAAGATGAGAGAGGCCTGTAATGTTCATCATAGGTACACTTCAACTATGACAGTCAAAATGAGAAAATAAAATCCAGAAAATCACATTGTAGGATTTTTTATGGATTTATTAGCAAATTATGGTGGAAAATAAGTATTTGGTCACCTACAAACAAGGAAGATTTCTGGCTCTCACAGACCTGTAACTTTTTCTTTAAGAGGCATAATCTGTCCTCCACTCGTTACCTGTATTAATGGCACCTGTCCCCTCTTTGGGACCTTTAACAGAATGTGACTGGCAGAACGGGTGTTGTATGTGGAGAATGAGGGCTGTAGTAGGTATCTCAGATAGGGTGGAGTGAGGCCTAAGAGGGTTTTATAAATAAGCATCAACCAGTGGGTCTTGCAATGGGTTTACAGAGGAGTATAAAGTGCAGTGTTGTGTCCTATAAGGAGCATTGGTGGAAAATCTGATGGCCGAATGGTAAAGAACATCTCGCCTCTCGAGAGCAACCTTACCTGCCGATCTATAAATTACATCTCCGTAATCTAGCATGGGTAGGATGGTCATCTGAATCAGGGTTAGTTTGGCAGCTAGGGTGAAAGAGGAGCGACTACAATAGAGAAAACCAAGTCTAGATTTAACTGCAGCTTTGATTTGTGCTGAGAGAAGGACAGTGTACAGTCTAGCCTTACTCTCAAGTACTTGTATGAGGTGACTACCTGAAGCTCTAAACCCTCAGAGGTAGTAATCACACCAGTGGGGAGAGGGGCATTCTTCTTACCAAACCATATTACCTTTGTTTTGGAGGCGTTCAGAACAAGGTGAAGGGCAGAGAAAGCTTGCTGGACACTAAGAAAGCTTTGTACAGCGTTTAACACAAAATCCAGGGAGGGTGCCAGCTGAGTATGAGACTGTATCATCTGCATATAAATGGATGAGAGAGCTTCCTACTGCCTGAGCTATGTTGTTGATGTAAATTGAGAAGAGCCTGGGGCCGAGGATCGAGCCTTGGTGTACTCCCTTGGTGACAGGCAGTGGCTGAGACAGCAGATGTTCTGAATTTATACACTGCACTCTGAGAGAGGTAGTTAGCAAACCAGGCCAAAGACCCCTCATAGACACCAATACCCCTTAGCCGGTCCACAAGAATGGAATGGTCTACCGTATCAAAAGCTTTGGCAATGTCAATAAAATAGCAGCACAACATTGCTTAGAATCAAGGGCAATGGTGACATAATTTAGGACATTTAAGGTTGCAGTGACACATCCATAACCTGTGGGGAAACCAGATTGTATACCAGAGAGAATACTATAGATACAATATCTAATACTATATCAAGAAAGCCAGTCAGTTGATTATTGACAAGTTTTGATAAACAGGGCAAAATAGAAATTGGCCTGTAACAGTTAGGATCAGCTTGAACTTCCCCTTTGAATAAGGGCGTACCGTGGCTGCCTTCCAAGCAATGGGAACCTCAGAGAGGATAGACAAGTTAAAATGATAGGGGCTGCAACCTTAAAGAAGAAAGGATCTACACCATCTGACCCAGATGTTTTTTGGGGGGGTGAAGTTTAAGGAGCTCCTTTAGCACCTCAGACTCAGTGACTGTCTGCATGGAGAAACGTTGTAGCGGGGCAGGTGGAAAAAGAGACATTTGGAAGGTGTTCCTAATGTTTGGTGTACAGTACTCAGTGTATACATGAACTTTTTAGCAGGTTCCTACCACAAGTGAGTGACAGACAACTGTACTTGTCAGCACTCGAAGTAGTTTGCCTTTATATCATCCGAATTGAACTGAGATGTGAAGACCTGCATAAACCATCTGAGTTAATGCCTAGGCTTTAGCTCAGCAGGCAAACATGTGGTGCGCAGGAGACCGTGGCTCACTTACATAATGATGGTGATGTATTGTATACTGTTGAGGGAAACTGTAAATAAGTGGACTAAATAGACCAGACCGTGTAGGATAAAGATGGTGCACCTGAGAGGGGAGAGAGAGGTTAGGTTCCAAAGGGTCGCAAAATATTATGACCGTTTGAATTGACCCTTGGACCCTTTCATTTGACACAAGAAGCCTTGCGGGATAATGCCATTGAAACCGTCTCCTCCTTGCAAGTCAGAGTTGGCATGAGATTGTCACTGTGTCAAAGCAGACGAGGCACATTTGTAACGCTCTAATTTGTTGACATGGATCCTTCATACAATTGTGTTGTAACGGTCCGCAGAGTTTGAAAAGTGGCTCTCCCACTCAAACCATGATTTCCCCCATTTGTTCAGCAATGACGTGGCTTCCGACCCATTGAATTGCTAGACTTATGCTCGAAAAGATGGAACCCTTTCGAACTCACTCATGACATATGCCACATAACACATGTGTATCAGCTCAGGATTCCAGGCTCGGATTCATCCACGTGGTGTAAACATCAGGAAAGGTCTATCTGTCGGACTTCGTCAAAGTCAGGAAAATATGCTGGATCATCCCCGTGCTTTCCCCCAGTTGGTTTGGTAATCAGTCACGAAGCAGACGATTGTTGAAGGGCTGTAGTGCTAAATAATATTTGGTAAACCTGACTACCTGACTCCATTTCATATTCACAGTAAAACCATGTGCAATCAAGTATTGTGTGTTTAGCTGACCGAGGTCAAGGAAAGGTCATGAGTCGTGAGCTTTTGTCAAATTAATGGATTCACATACAAGGCATAAAGATTAAGTTACAAGGCGATACTGACATTAACAAAGCACAATTTTAGGCATATAGATCCTAAGATTAACTTACAGGACAAAGCATGAACAGGCCTGAGGCCTAGAAGTCTAGTAAATTAAAACAAATGTCATACAACCGTTATCCAATGGACAGGATACAGGATAAGAGACAGAACAATAGACCATGAAGCTAAGACCCTTTTATAGGAATCTGAGTTGCTTGGATTCAAAATCTGATCTGTTGACCAATAGCATTACTGTTGAGTTAACCTCCAATCAGATATCAGACCTACATGATGTAAAGACAACAGAATCTCTGCTACCCAGAATTGTGACAAGAGGGGGTTGGTGAGATAAGGCAGCTTTACTAAGACAACAATTGATTCGAAGAGTCACTTCCGGGGCGGGGCCTCGCTACATAATGCTCCCTTGTCTGATTCTGCATCAGACAAAAGTGTTAAAAACCGGTCGGCCAGCACTGTAGTCACTGTAGACAATCTTCAGACTGGCAGTTCATGGGCCTAGCAGCGTCACTTCAAATTTGTCCATTTGGCGGGTAGCGTTGTCTTCTGCTTTAGACATGCAAATGTCCTTAGGTTACACCTTCCCTGCAAGCATACTAGAAAGGAATGCTCCATTCTTCTTTGTAAGAGCAAACATAACTGAAGGTAGAGCAAGACATCACAGATTCATTCACATTTCAATGAACATAAGATAAGAAAGAGAGCCTCCTCCGCCGCCACACTTGACTGACGGCTTGCTGCTAAAAACACCTGATTCCCTGTCCTCCGACCGCTGCGCCGCTTGACTGACGGCTTGCTGCTGAAAACACCTGTTTCCCTGTCCTCCGACCGCTGCGCCGCTTGACTGACGGCTTGCTGCTGAAAACACCTGATTCCCTGTCCTCCGACCGCAGCGCCGCTTGACTGACGGCTTGCTGCTGAAAACACCTGTTTCCCTGTCCTCCGACCGCTGCGCCGCTTGACTGACGGCTTGCTGCTAAAAACACCTGTTTCCCTGTCCTCCGACCACAGCGCCGCTTGACTGACGGCTTGCTGCTGAAAACACCTGTTTCCCTGTCCTCCGACCGCAGCGCCCCTTGTCTGACGGCTTGCTGCTAAAAACACCTGTTTCCCTGTCCTCCGACCGCAGCGCCGCTTGTCGACGTGACATGAGGCTTGGTACTTTGTCATGTTAATGCAGTCTGCCTGTCAGTGAGGACGAGGCAGTGAATGAGACGACAAGCAGTGCCACTGGGCGAAAAGGGTCCACATCAGGGGATATCTTTACAAGACACATTTTTGATATTCTATACAGACCATTTCCAATGCCTATTTTGAGTTTTGTGGATTTGCACCATCCTGACAAATACGGAATCTAGATGTGCATTTTAGACATATATGATATTGGGATTACTCTGAATATCCCACATGGACTAATCCTGAATGGGTCCCTATGAGGCTCTTGATGTGCTTTTTGATATGCTGAAAATAAGGACGATTTCTGATGAGTTTCTTAGTTTTCAGCATCTGCTCAATAATTTGACAAATATGATATCCTTGTTTTTTTTAATGCAAAAGTAATTTTTTGATTCCCTCCCGATATCACACATGGTATGGCTCATTAGACATCATACATGGAATGGATATTGGTATGGATATTAACTCATTAGATATCTTAATATAGGCCCATGTGGATATCTTATTTTCTCTATATGATATCAAAAACTGGCAATGATAGGGGCTGTATACAGTTGAAGTCCGAAGTTTACATACACTTAGGTTGGAGTCATTACAACTCATTTTTCAATCACTCCACAGATCTCTTGTTAACAAACTATAGTTTTGGCAAATCGGTTGGGAAATCTACTTTGTGCATGACACAAATCATTTTCCGACAATTGTTTACAGACAGATTATTTCACTTATTTCACTGTATCACAATTCCAGTGGGTCAGAACTTTACATACATTAAGTTGACTGTGCCTTTAAACAGCTTGGAAAATTGTTTCTGGCCATGGATATAGAGCCAGTTTGAGTCAATTGGAAGTGTACCTGTGGATGTATTTCAGATACTCAAACACAGTGCTAAAGAAGACTTCCACAAGTTTTATTTCCTTCAATTTCCAAACGTCAGAAAAAATGGTTCTGTACAAACAATAGTACGCTATAAACACCATGGGACCACGGGTTTACCGCTCAGGAATGATCAATTAGTCTTTTAGAGATGAACGTAAACTTGGATTAGATAACACAAAATCAATCAGAGAACAAATGATGGACCGTGCTGAAGATGCTGGAGGAAACAGGTACAAAAGTATTTAAATTCCAGTAAAAAAATCTGCAGTTTCTAGCTATCATTTATAACCTGAAAGGCCACTCAGCATGGAAGAAGCCACTGCTCCAAAACTGCCATTTTAATGGCCAGAAAACGGTTTGAACTGTCATGGGGACAAAGATCATACTTTTGGAGAAATGTCCTCTGGATTGAGTCAGGGCTTTGTGATGGCCTCAATTTGACTTTGTTGTCCTTAAGCCATTTTGCCAACAATTTTGGAAGTATGCTTCATGATGGAATCAAAGGAAGACCCATTTGTGACCAAGCTTTAACTTCCTGGCTGATGTCTTGAGATATTAATATATATAAATACCTTGCAGGAACTCTCTCTCCCACTCTGTAGAAATAGAAGTTTAAAATCCCTTTGTTACAACAGAGAGAGATGTTGCAGCACTGTAACATCAAAAGGTTGGACATTGAAACAATATTTCTAACATAAATCATGTGGAAAATGGTTGGTGGGACTCAAACAATAATCATATCAAATCAGTTGTTGTTTTGTGATATCGTTATGACAGTATAACTAAATAATTGTATCTCTAAAAGTGTACGCATTCAAGGGGTCAGGTTTACATCTAAATGTTGTAAAACTTATATGATTAAATATAAAACTATTTGTGAGAAATGGAATGTGATTTTAGCCTTCTAAATGAGACAGTTGTTTTTCATATAGACTTTGGCATGTCAGTAACCATGCCCATGTGAGCACAGACATGGTGGCAACGTGATGGAACTGCCCTCCAATGCGAGTGTTTAAAAGGACTCGCTGAAGAATTAACATACTAGACCAGCATGGCCGACAGCGTGAGTTGAACGATACGAAATGGTTAGAAACTCTGAAACTTTCAACAGAGAGGAGGAAAATCTATGTAGACCAGTACATTGCCGGGTTGCTACTGGCGTTTAAAATGGTTCTAGCTGTACCCTGAAAAATCAACCATTGAGACCAGTATACGGATGGTGTTGAGTCGGACGCCACGAGTGGTTAGACTCTACCAGACCAGAAAATGTTAAGACTCAAACTCTCGAGTTAAGAAGATAAAGACTACATCGGAACATTCAGTCTGCAGCTGTTGAAGTACTTTAGTCTAGTAAACTCGATCGAGGACCACCGCATGTGTACCTTTGATTGATCCAATCTAATGAAGACAAGATGGGAAGAACATTTCCCTCCCACCATCGTGTCGTACTCTGATGGATCCAGGCTAATGAACACTTCCAGAAGAAAGAAAGCCTCCTACCACAATTACTAAGTACATTGTGACCTCTGGTGGACAACCAGAGACTTACACACCCAGAGATTTCTGTCTAACTACTCTCCACAGACTGATCAAGTGATTTCAAAGACATACAAGCGTAAATATGTACATTGCATGTCTAAATCCGAATGAGCACTTGTTTGAGTGTTAAATATCCATATTTATGATGAGCATATTATTCAACTGTATGTACGATAGTTTAATTCCTTTGTCTCTTCTTATACTGCTCTTTATCCCCCCCCTTTCATCGTGTAACATCATATCAGGTTAGTCCACTAGGGACATTTCATTGCATTAGTATTCAATGCATAATCTATCATGTGTGTGTTTATGTAATTCTGTGTGATTATTTAGTTAGTTCCTCGCTGAGCATGATACTTTCAAAATCTTAGCTAGCAGTCATCATCATGAATCAAGTTGACAATCTCCTGGAAAATCCGATTTAATCCTTGTCATATGAAGATAAATAATGAAGAGAAATTATAGATCAAAAGTATCGGCCATTGGACATTAACATTACACAACAAGTTGGAAATCGCAAATTCAACAATGAGTGGTTTGAAAGGAATCAGGGCTTAAGGGGCTCTTTTCCTAGTTTAAAATGATAAACATTCAACATTGGCCATGCATTGGCCGTGCTGCGCACAAAACAACTGTTAATTCGGACCTGCAAAAACTTGACTTCATTGAGTTCAAGACAATTGGGAATTCTGGAGAAATGACTGGGAAATACGTTTTGAACGGTCATCCAACTCGGAAGTTGAGAACTCTGGCCTCTTTAGAGCTATTCCATGAAGATCAATGACGTCATCATGATTCGACCTTGTTTTTTTCAGAGTTCCCAGTTGTCTTGAAAACACCATAAATCATGAGAATGCCAGACTTTGATGACAAAATTTGCCCACGAAGGACCGCCACGCCACCTTCCTGTTCAAGTGAGCACAGCACAACAAGGTGAGCGCAAAAATATCTTGTATGCTGCTGCATAAATTATGTAATATGCCAGGGAGATATGTATACTGTAGCTAAGAAAGTAATACTAAGTGCATGTTGTGTAGTAAGCTGTTAGTAGCCTATGTGCCTCACCCTAATAATTGGGTCTATTTTACTCCTCTTGATGTTGCCTATTGTTCTGACTTGGTGGTGCCCATGTAGGCTATAATCTGTTTTAGAGAAATGTAATCATCAAATTTTGTAAGAACTTTCATTGTGTGCTTATATGCCCCCTTTATTTATCCTACGGTTCTGACTTGGTGTACAGGGAGACCACTGTAAGAATGGCCCATGTTCTGAATTCTGTTGCTGTATGTTTCAAAAGTGCTAAACAAATGGTTATATTGACTACGTCCGTCCTAGCTCGCTCATTAATGTCTTAATCGAAAATACGGATTGCCTCCTATCTGCTTGTCGTCCCCTTATGCCATACTTTGTACATCTCAATTGTCATTAGAAACCACATTTGTTTAAGCAAGTCAGCCATATCAGCTATGTTTTTTTAAAGGCAGTAAATGAGGCTGAATTAACTGTTTTGTTGCCAGACAAGGAACGCCTGATAGCCCGGGGTAGCAGTGGTAAGGTGCTGGGACTGCTGTTGGGACTCTGTAGGTTTGTGTGCACCTTTGTCACCGTTATAATGCAGTTAATGTATTGTTTAGTGTTGTGTTTTGTAGTGGCTTTGCTGGCATGCATCCAACTGTTATTTTTTTTTGCCCCACCAAGATCTACATGCTAAAATCGCCAATGATATGTGCACTTGTTTAATTGGATTATTTTGGATAATCCAAAAATAGTCTTACGTAGTTGTTCTATATTGAATTCAAGAAAGGAATATATTCTGACACACAACACTGTGTTTGTGGATCAGCAGATTATATTTTTGGAAAAGTGAGGAAAAAAAGTAGAATTCTTAATTGCCAGAAATGGCACCAGCCGTGTGAATTATCTTGTCACAAACTCAATGATCTCTCAAGGCTGGCACCAAATCACCAGCTGAGTCATACAGTGAAGAAAGTGGAGTGTCAGTTATATTAACACATGGGGACAGACAGGAGATAATATGCCAGAGCCAAAATGGTGACACATTTTAGCCTGGCCTCAAAGATAACACAGTAAATGTAAATCTTTGACACTAAAATGTGTATGTTACAACAGACAACAGGCTTTTAAGGCAAAAACAAAAGGTTGGAGGTTGGTCTGGGTGGATGGGTGGGCATATTAAATAAAGGTTGTGTGTTTGAAAAACATCACGGACTACTTTAGCATTTTATTAAATTAGCAATTTTGCAACTACTTACTACTTTTTAGCTATTTTGCAAATACTTAGCAGGTTAGCTAACCCTTCCCCTTCCCCTAACCCTAACCCTAACCCTAACCTTAACCCCTAACTCCTAACCCTAACCTTAACCCCTAACCCCTTGCCTAGCTAACGTTAACCACCTAGCCATCTAGCTAATATTAGCAACAACAAAGTGGAATTTGTAACATATCATATGTTTAGCAAATTCCTAACATATTGTACAAATTGCAATTCGTAACATATCATACAAATTGCAATTCGTAACATATCATACAAATTGCAATTCGTAACATATCATACAAATTGCAATTCATAACATATCATACAAATTGCAATTCGTAACATATCATACTAATTGTAATTCGGAACATATCATACGAATGGATGATGGACGTACACAAATGAATACATACCATATGAAATGTAACATATCATACTTAATGCAGGGAGACAGATTTATGTTTGCTGTGTTATGTCTATCCCTGAGTCCAGGTTGCACATTTACACTGTATCCCAAGAGAAATAGACTAGAGCATTCTGGAACATGGAGCCCCGGGACCATAATCACAAACTGATCTAGCACCATGTCATCTTAATCATTATCATCTATAAGCCAACCCAGATGCTAGATCAGCACTATTCCGAGACGAGTTTTGAATACAGGCCCTGATAGAACCACTTTCCCATGAAGCATCTCAACAAAGTGCCCAATGCCTTTAGCAGAAAGAGGTTGAGCTCCCAAGTATGACAGAGCCCAGCTAAGCATCTCTCTATGAGTCTGCCAATGTATTAGAACTTTCAGAGAGAGCGGCTTGCCATTAAGAAATAGACAATTTCTGCAAGGAAAAATGATTCATATAGCCTTTTGAATGTTATACCCCCAGCCCCAGATCTCTCTCTGCACTTTGTTCAAACTATTTAGCATTCTGATCCTAAGCCCTGGTCTCTTGGCAGTAGCCACTGGACAACAACTGTCAGGTTGAGGATTACTGTAAGCCTAACTTGAATCCACGGTCATACACTCACAGGAATCACCACAATCATACATTTCTTTTTCCCCAGTCTGTATTGTCTGTATTATTTGCTCCAAAGTTTTTCTCCATCTGATTTTTCCTCGCTTCCAGCTTTCCTGGAGATACCTAATCTGATAACACACATTCCCCTTTTGTCTAGGAAAGCTGTTTCTCCTTGTTTCTAAGAAACATGGATTTATGCATGTAAGATGAATTTGGCCAACAAAAAGTACGCTTGACATACACAAATGCTATTCAAGATCTACCTTTCAATATAATCTGCACACTGTCTAAAAATGTTTTTTCTACGTGTGTGATTTTCCCCAAAATATATACACTGAGTGTGCAAAACATACCTGCTATGATCCCTAAATACAGATGTTTATTTCAACCATCAGCAGGACAATAGGGAATAAATATCACTGAATGACAGAGCATGGGGACTGGTCTTTATAAATCAATCACATTTTTTATGTGTAAATGTAAGGATTATTTTGCTCTTCACTCGCAGTCACTTAGGAGCCTAGGCCTACTCCTGACCGGTCACGTTGTACAGTGCCATATTTTCCTAACTGAAACCCTTAATTAAATCGCTTTAGCCGTGATTGTAAAATTAATCAAGGCTCACTTTGTTATTTTGTTTTATAACTAAAATGCTTGACTGTATTTGAAGACATAGATGACTTGTATGCTGTGTGATGACATGCACAAATTATTAAGTTATCTATTGATGTACTGTATATTTAAGTAGGCCTTTATGCCAATAAGTAAGTTACGGTAACAAATGCATTTTCGTTTTTCTTGGAATAGAAACACATTGTACAGTTCCATATTTTCCCTTAGCCCTAAGGTACATCGGCTACTGTAAAAAATATATATTTTGTTTTTCTTGGAATGGAAAAACCATAATATTCATCAAATGAATCAAGCTACATTTCTAAAAATCAATCCCATATATTCTATGTTCTGTTCAAGGCTCCCTTTGACTCTTAGGCCTACGGCTCCATGTCATTTCAATAACTTAGCTTGACGCAACGTTTAAAGGAAGAACCACTGTAACAATCCCCCCTGCTTATGAAATAGAGTGTGCATCCCAAATGGCACCCTATTCCCATGGGGCTCTGGTATAAAGTAGTGCACTATATAGGGGATTGGGCACCATTTGGGATGCATACCCTTTCAGACTTTAATAAAGTCTAAGTTTGTTCACTCATTTAGCTCAGACCTCTTCCCAATTGATTCAGGTCGCAATAAACACAAGAGTGTTTCTCATCCTCTACAAAACTGCATTCATTCCCCCTGATTAATAATCCTTAAGAGTCAATTGACGCACATGTGTTTAATACAAAAATCCCCATCAATATGTGTCACTTTAAGATAGAGATATATTTTCTTTTTTTGTAGCATTGGCTGTGTCTCAATCCACCACATGCCTAGTGTATGTCGGCCTTCCGCATCTGCAGTAGAAGGTAACCGAGCTACAGCGGTGTTTGTCAGACCATGAGACTTCCCAAAACATTTCTCACAAAATCGGCTGTGGTGTCCATCTCCATTTTGCTCTACAACCCCCCCCCCCCCCCACAAGTGAAGGTAACCCATACAAACAAAATGGAAGTATGGAGGTAATTTTGTGCCCCCCAAAAAATAAGGGGTTAAATGTGACCAAAGAAATATAAATGTTCCTAAATTGATGTCTCCTAGATATTGGACAGACACATCAAAACCTTAATCCTTATGATTTCTTTTTTGATTGCCTTTTCTGTCATTTATGAATGTGTTATTCTATGGATTTCTATGGGCTATAGTAGTACATACTGTATGTATATTTGATACCTAAAGGAGTCCTAAAATTCGAAATCAAATAGTCATACAATGGATCATTTAGCTATCTTAAAGCAATTCCATATGTTAGCTTAGAGGTTTTTAACTGCCCAATACGAGTCATGCTACAACCCTAAAGGCGTCAATTCAAAAACCAATCCACACCCTGCTCAAGTTTTCCCCCCTCATTTTAAGGAAACAATACAGGCAAATTAAGTGATTAGATCCATTTCCAGGGTACTGTAATTGCATGTTATTCTTGACGAACACCTGCGTGTTGACATTGCCCCACGTCTTATTCAAACAGCCTTGTTGCAGTAATGCTTAGGCAGATGTTAGCATTAGCGCTAGCACTCGAGGAGCAGTCCAGATGTCTGCTTCGGCCTGTTCTCTGGGGAAGAATTGGAGCAGATTGTAATGGTGTGTTTGGATAATCAGGATCCATATTATGCCAGGGAAAACACACCCGGGCACTATTGTACTTTCTGGCTCGTTCTCTACCCTTCTGTCCTCCTGCTTCCTATGCTTGGCCATGTGTTCTATGTGAATACTTTAAGCTGTCTCTTTCAAAGAAGGTCAATGCGCTTAAATGGGTATTTTAAGTCAAAGAAAGGGCAGCGCTTTTTAACAGTGTATCCCTTCGGACACCAAATGTCCCTGAAGAGTATAATGTCACCCTTATGGTTATGTCATTATAGGTGAGCATACCCAATTGCCCCGGTACCACAGTAAGGCCTCTAAAAAAAAAACGAAGTTAGGTGCCAAAAAAATACAACTAGGCTGAAATCCTCTGCAGTAGATGCAGCTACAATGGGCACGTCAAAACTGATAATCAAATGTGATTTCTCTCCAAGTAGTCTGTGTGCTTGGTGGTCCCATAGGCTTTTGCGGTAGATCAGTCTGTTCTTGTCCCACTTTCCAGCAGCCCCACAGCGCGTTGTCTAGCGAACATGAGGAAACGGCCCCCCTCTAAGCAGATCCCTAGAGATATCAAACAGCGCTGCCACTCACCTCAGAGATGGGGCGGATTGGATTTCATCCCTCCATCTTTTTTTTCCCCTCTATCAGATCCAATCCACCCTGCAAGTCCAATCCACTGACAACCATCCATATATTTGATTCCCAGGGACTACAGATGAAAATGAGCCATCTAGCTATATCTGGTGCAGTGACATGTTGTACATGGTCCCTGACAAATAAACAAATGAAAGAATCATCTGGGACGCCTGGTTTCGGTCTGCGGCCCACTCGCGTTGTTTGTTTTGGTGGAGATCCTTATCTATCTTGGTCTATTTACCTCCTTTAAACTAAGAAGTCACAGGCTGCAGCCTATTTTAGGAGTGAAATTAGGAATGAGTTGACACTATATTTGATGCTAAAGATATCATTCCAGTAAAGGGAAGTGAGGAATGGTTTTTGATGCGAGCTCCAGCTGCCTGGGATCAATAAAATAATGTTGCGTTGCGATTCATGACCGGACCTACATTGTTGGGACCATCAGCGATATTTAGACAGATTTGTGTGTATTAGGTATTTGTTGTGAAATTGTTAGATATTACTCGTTAGGCATTGCTGCACTGTTGGAGCTAGAAGCACAAGCATTTCGCTACACCCGCAATAACATCTGCAAAACACGTGTAGGTGACAAATATCGTTTGATTCGATTCCATTCGAGGTCTGTGCGATAATTGCGGTGTTCCTCGAGGTCTAAGTATGGCTCCACGCAATAATTGAAAGCGACTAATTCGGCTACACATATTTATGTCTCCCACAGTTCTTAGGAAGCATAATGTTTGGTACTTAAGTGCCTCCAGTGTTTTCAGCAACTGCCATTTAGGAAGGAGAGGCCGTAATAACGGCGGCTGTAGCTCGGCTCACACAAATGCGGCTGCGCACCACAATGATTGAGAATTAGAGACCACACGCTGGTGTTGTAGTATTGTGGCCCGGCCGAGATAATTATGTTAATACGAAACACCCCACGGCCGAGATCAGAACAGCTGGCGCATGAACGGTAGCGCCCTTGGCTTGCCGTCACCACGGTGACGCTCCTGGGATGTGGGCCGTCACCATGAGAAACCATCCCGCAGTCCTCTTGTGTGTCTAGTAAGACAAGTTTTTCCCCTCAAAAGGGCAACCGGGGCATTGGGGTGAGGGCTATAGTGGACACTGACTTGGAATGCTAGACTGAAAGGCCTGATAGCTGGTCCGGCGCAGGATGCGAGATATACAAACCGTCAGTTTATGACACCATTCATAGTAACATCTTTGCTCCCAAGCTGGCAGGGGGAAACAAGTTCCTGTGTGGTTGTGACTTTGTACTTGACTGTCTCAAACGTCTCCCAAGAGGCCACAGAGCGTAACTGGGAGGTTTACCTGTTGTTCCACTGTCCACGTTACATAAGGGCAAGAACAGGCCTCAGGCTGTGTACCATACAGGTATAGCTGCTCTTGTCAGCATTAAAATCATTCAGACTGCTGTCTGTCCGTCTGTCTGTCTGCCTCTCTGCTTTCCCTCCAACTTCCAGGGTAATACATTTTGTGCCTTTGCCTATTATTGCCTATACAATATTTAATATGTAGTAGAATTACATTGTTTGGCTACTCCCCCCTCCCTTCCCTGGTGTTAACGGGAGGTTTTCAAAATATAACTTTTTCCAAGAATAACTAGATAGCCTACTGAAACGTAAACAATTTTGTTCTTTGAAATATATATATTTTTGACCCAAGACCTTCATAAACACAATCCAAGGATTTTCTGATAGCATATATGCAATGTATTTATTAGACTGTTAGAATGAGGTGAAATCCTGAGTCAAAATCGAAGTCGGGTCCCTCGAGGCCTGGCTTTTGTGGTGTTAATGTGAGGCATACAGTACAGGTGCCTCTAGACTCCAGCCATCTCTGCTATCCAGTATGTGTATAATCCATCTAACCAGAGAAAGGGCTGGGGTTTTTTTCATCTGATTTAACCCTATGATGCAGTAGGCAGATGCTGTGTGTGTGTGTGTGTGTGTGTGTGTGTGTGTGTGTGTGTGTGTGTGTGTGTGTGTGTGTGTGTGTGTGTGTGTGTGTGTGTGTGTGTGTGTGTGTGTGTGTGTGTGTGTGTGTGTGTGTGTGTGTGTGTGTGTGTGTGTGTGTGTGTGTGTGTGTGTGTGTGTGTGTGTGTGTGTGTGTGTAAAACAATGCATGGTTTGGGCAGCTTTATACCGAATTTCCATGGGAGTGGATTTATTTAGAGTCTGTGTATCTCATCTGACCTTCTCATAGCTTCTCCATGTCATAACAACTAAGTCATGAATGGTTTGTGTTTTTGTCTCCGTCAAATAATTAAAAAGAAATACAATGAGTAATAATCTGACGCGTAGAATATTTACTCACTCAACAGACGCACAAGCGCTCACACACACACAGACACAAACACAAGATACACGCAAACACACACACACAATTGCTCAATTTCAATAGCTCTCTCGGGATTGAATAGAATCCTTGAGTGTAACTGGTCCTTAAATCTTGATAGCGGCCATCAAGAACGACACAGACAAGCAATATTCTTTGAATCTGAAGTATATCTGCCCAACTCCTACACCAAGGACACGTCTAATGGTTGATCTGATTTAGTTGGCCTTGCCATTTAAATGTCCAATTGAACCAGTCTAGCGTAAACCCTTCATCCCCCCCGTCTGTTTAGTAACTCGGTACTGTATTTCTGTACGCAGAGCAACTCATTAAAGTTCTATGTGTGTGTTCCCGACGTTGGCTTGCCACACGCGGTTAGAGAGGGTTTTGCATCACACGTTCTGTTTTCCGAAGCAAGGCTTCGGAGCCCTAAGGAGTCACGGTTTGCTATTCGAAGCAAGGCTTTGGAGCTCTAAGGAGTCACGGTTTGCTTTTCGAAGCAAGGCTTTGGAGCCCTAAGGAGTCCCGGTTTGCTTTTCGAAGCAAGGCTTTGGAGCTCTAAGGAGTCACGGTTTGCTTTTCGAAGCAAGGCTTCGGAGCCCTAAGGAGTCACGGTTTGCTTTTCGAAGCAAGGCTTTGGAGCTCTAAGGAGTCACGGTTTGCTTTTCGAAGCAAGGCTTTGGAGCCCTAAGGAGTCACGGTTTGCTTTTCGAAGCAAGGCTTTGGAGCTCTAAGGAGTCACGGTTTGCTTTTCGAAGCAAGGCTTTGGAGCTCTAAGGAGTCACGGTTTGCTTTTCGAAGCAAGGCTATGGAGCTCTAAGGAGTCACGGTTTGCTTTTCGAAGCAAGGCTTTGGAGCTCTAAGGAGTCACGGTTTGCTTTTCGAAGCAAGGCTTTGGAGCTCTAAGGAGTCACGGTTTGCTTTTCGAAGCAAGGCTTTGGAGCCCTAAGGAGTCACGGTTTGCTTTTCGAAGCAAGGCTTTGGAGCTCTAAGGAGTCACGGTTTGCTTTTCGAAGCAAGGCTTCGGAGCTCTAAGGAGTCACGGTTTGCTTTTCGAAGCAAGGCTTTGGAGCCCTAAGGAGTCACGGTTTGCTTTTCGAAGCAAGGCTTTGGAGCTCTAAGGAGTCACAGTTTTCCTTGTTTTGTATCTCCAGCTCCCTCTTTCCTTCAACTAAATAACACTCTGCCTCCTCGCTCAGCAATGAGGAAGTTCAAAGGACCAATACAGAGAGGGAGGCTCAAACAGCTAACACACACACACCGTTCCCGAGTAATCGAGTTATAGTCTTTCAGGCTGTGCCGTACAGTACTCAGGAGAAAGGTCTTTGAAAATGTTGTTTTTTTCAGGAATTGCGCTCTAACTTTGTTTTTAAGCAGTGCTCGCAAGTTTTGATTCCGCCCCTGTACGAGCTCTCACTCCCTCTTGTTGCCTCTCATAACGCAAGATATTCCTTTTCTCATCTCGACTTCAAGTTATTCTGCGAAGGGGTTTGAGTGTGGGCCTTGAATGTGCTATTTGTTTCTTTGAAATAAATGTATTCTGGGTGTTGGGTCCAGGACATGCTGTCCTAAAAACGTCATGGAGAAGAGAGAGAACTAGTTTAGGATTTAGACCAGATCTCTTCTCCTCGTTGCCTTCACATTAGCCATCTGGTGTCTCTGTAGAGTACACATTTATCTGTCGGTCCTCCAACTCATACATAATGTATATACATGAAATAACATAGTCAACATACATACACCTTGACTATTTAGCAGGTTTCTACCCAAAGTGAGCGACAGACAACTGTACTTGTCAGCACTCTCAGTGGTTAGGCTTCATATCAATAGTGTTTGTATTGAGATGTGAAGATCTGCATAAATTCTCAGAGTTCAAGGAAAACGACCGAAAAATCTATTTTGGTATTTGTTTCATTAGTCCATTGTTGGTATAGTCCCAAAAATATTTTGCATGTCAGCAATCAAGTTCTCAAGATATGTAACTTTAAAAATACAGAAACCGGATGCAGAGGGAGAGAGAGAGAGAGAGAGAGAGAGAGAGAGAGAGAGAGAGAGAGAGAGAGAGAGAGAGAGAGAGAGAGAGAGAGAGAGAGAGAGATCCACAAGGACAACATGGCCTGAGATGCTTGAATGGGATTATTCTACAACCTCAGGCTAGAGGTAAACGATAGACTTCACTGTTAACGCTCCTACCAATCCCTCCAGGGTTTTTTTTGCGACATGACTGATGCCTTTATATTCACCAGTGTCACTCTAACAGTCCTCTTATCTATGGAATCGCCGTCCGGTGTTGTCTTTTTACTGCCTTTAGCTTCTACAGTACTTCTACTGTAGTTCTACTGTACATTCAATCAGTCATTTGTGAGGTAGCTTTCTGCTCAGACAGGTCAGACATGCTGCTCAGACATGGTTACCTGCAGGGGAAATAGAATATATTGTATGTGATGAAAAAAATGAAGGGGGAAGAACATTGTCTTGTCTATGCACATACTGTATGTCCAGTACTATAGTGACTATAGCGTATCCTGTAGTTGTGGCTACGAATGCCAACATTCAATTATATTAGCATAATTATAGCATGCTCGGCTTTGGAGCACTGCCTCGCTTTGATTCCAGTTGCTTTGCGACGGTGGTGTCAGAAGTGGGGTCCTCCTTGTGTGGGTTCAGAGGTGTGTTCCGGCTGCCCTGTGAATCCACACCAAAATTGGGTTCAACCCCTAAAAGCTCCACCTCATTTGTGTTTATATTGTCGGACTCTCTTTGATCACAAGCCTTCATTGAACACCGCGATTAGACGATCAATAGAATCAAGTGTGTTGCTCGGATGGAGCAAAAACCTGCACCCCACGCCGGCTCTCGTCGCCTGATACGGTGGTGCGGACTTCAGTGGACCTTAACTTATGCACTTGTGCGTAATGCAACAGACAGAGAGGTCTTTAATGGTGTCGCTTTGATCATGTAACCATGGAGTTTGGGATTATGGTGAGTTCTACTTCCCCTGCAGATACGCTATTTAACGTTAGAGGGCCACATGACAAAATACTCTGTCAGTTCTGGGAGAAAGAGTTGGGCTTGGCACGGATTACACAAGGAGGGACATGGATAGTCTGCGTGTGTGTTTGTGTGCATTAATGAATTAATGAATTAATGCACACATTTCTTGGAGCAGTGTATGTGTGTATATTTGTGTGTGTGTGTTTTTGTACAGGGGAGGACGGGTTAGGGTTAAACATGAACAGACGTCTATCTGTTTTTCAGCTAACTCATTGAAGCCTAAATACTTTGTAAACACCCTGGGTCACACACACACACACACACACACACACACACACACACACACACACACACACACACACACACACACACACACACACACACACACACACACACACACACACACACACACACACACACACACACACACACACACACATACACCAACACACACACAGAAAGACAGATGTGCAATAAAGAGAGACACACAGATAAGATGAGAGGGTCATAGAAGTTAGATGGCCACATTCCTGACACACAATCCATCTATCCATTAAGTGAAATGTGTTGTCAGAAGTCGGATGCTTGCTGTGTTATGGTAGGAATGTTGGATTGGTATGGATGGAGAACTGTTTGTTTACTGTAGATTGTTAATAGCAAAACATCCTCAGTCAACAGGAATGGACATCTGGTTTGATTGATTTTCCGGCGAGCTAATGTCGGCACACTTCTGTTTGAATACACATCAGAACTCTTAGTCTGAAAGTTTGAAAATGATCACATTTTCTCGAAGATCCTCGTGAGAAAGAGAGCTTTTTGCAGACAAAATGGCTGCGTAGACTTTCCTTGGCTACATTCGTGCTCTGAAATGAACGCAGCACTCAATTATCATCGCTTAGTGTGAATCACCCATGCAAAACCTCCAACAGATGCATTGTTTTTTTGGAGTGTTTTTTTAACCTTTATTTACAGTTTTTTTTCGATTGCTAAACGACATTGGACATAACTGGAGTCACATGTGCAAAACTCTAACTACAGTCTGCACAGCAGCAGTTCATGTGGACCAAACTCTAGTTCGTTTTTCATTGCTCGAACACAGTTTTCCAAACTCTACACACTTATCTCATGACTTTAACCACAACCTGCACAACACTGTGGATTTACAGCACTTTGTTCAAATGCTAACACACTGCTGTCAAAACGGTGAACCACACATTCAAAATGGAATAGATTTCAGCCTTGTGCCTTTCAAACACTGCTGATTGCAATTTCAGCTGAAAGGCTAAGCAGGTGTCTTGTTTTAGACTTGTTAGTGAACACACACGCATATTACAGTATATATAGGTAGAGCTCAGAAAGACTCATTTTGGAAATGGAACAAGGAAGATGGGTTTGTGGAGGGAGAAGGGTGGCAGGGAGAGGGCGGATGCGTGGAGGAAGACAAAGAAGACAAAGAGCTGTTATTTCAGATGAAATAAGGGCTACACTTATAGACCATGTCGTGAACCATGGTCTCTCATTGAGAGAGGCAGGGTTGAGGGTGCAACCCAATCTGCAAAGATCCACAGTGGCACCTGTAATGCGAATTTTCCATCATGCAAACAGGTGAGAGTTACATCCTTACAGTAAATGAAAACATTAAAGGAATCTATTTTGTATTGAAACTATAGAATATTTACACAGATACTGTATATATTACAGTAAGTTTGACTGTAAAATATATTTTTACAACAGGACCCAAAGGCTGCCCCCAACAGGGGGAAGAAGAAAAATATTTTCAGATGCGCAGGAAAATGCTATTGTTGACATGGTTGTTGTCAACAATGCAATAAAACTGCGGGGGATTCAAGATAGAGTGCTGGCTGATAATGATATATTTGAAAATGTTAATTCTGTCAGCACAACAGCTATTGCTCGAGTCCTAACGAAACACCAAGTTACAATGAAACAGTTATACACTGTACCGTTCGAGAGAAACAGTGAACGGGTAAAAGAGCAAAGAGACCAATATGTCCAGGTAAGACGTCTGAGGTTACGTACACAGCTATACAAAATACAGTAAAAAAAAACACTAGCATTTCTACAGTAAAACTGTGCACTTACTGTTTTTCAGAGAGTAATGGAGGTGGAAGCACTGGAAAGACCACATTCATTTGTATTTATCGATGAAGCTGGATTTAACCGTGCCAGGAATGTTATAGGTCAAAGGGCCACTGTGGAGGTTCCAGGCCAAAGGGGGGGGAAATATCGCCATGTGTGCTGCAATAGTCAATGATGGTTTGCTTCTCAACACACCACTCATTGGCCCATACAACACAGAAAGGCTTATAGCTTTCCTAGAACAGCTCTATGCTCAGCTAGTGCCAGCAGAACAGGGGGAGCCAGTAAGAAACCCCCAAGTTTTTGTCATAGTTTGCGATAACGTTGCTTTTCACCACTCTGCAGCTGTCACAGATTGGTTTGCAGCACATCACAGATTTATGGTTTTGTACCTGCCTGCATATTCACCCTTCCTCAACTCAATAGAGGAGTTTTTCTCTGCCTGGAGGTGGAAAGTGTTTAGTCACCACCCACATGACCAAATGTCTCTTTTGGAAGCCATGTGTGCCGGATGTGAGGACACGAGTCCAGAGGACTGCCAGGGATGGATAAGGCACTCCAGAAGGTTCTTCCCCAGGTGCATGGCAAGAGAAAACATTAGATGTGATGTTGAAGAAAACCTGTGGCCTGATGCTAGAGAGAGGCAGGATTAGCCCCTCAATTATTTGTTCGAATTACAGTACGTACTTTTAGTTTCTACTTTTTTTTCTCATTACTGTAATCCCGTAAATTACTACAGACTATTGAAGCAAACTGCTAATTTTAATTTACCTTAAAGAATTGTTATGTTCTAAAAAAATATATAAATGATGTGAAAGAATGTCACTCTTTTCTTTGAAGAAAATATTACTTTGTATGAAGTCACTGAAATTGTTCAAACTGTAAAGATGAAAAGTTTGTATTTTCTGTATTGGTGCTTGATGCTAGTGTTTTTACTCTCAGTGTGTTCTGAGTGACAGTGTGTGTTATCTCAGTGAGGGTTGTGCATAGTGTTTGGCTGCACTGAGCGTGTTTTGAGCCATGTGTTAATAGTTGTGTTGCTTGGAATGAGTTTTGCAGGTGATGTGAACTGTTTAGATCAGGTGACTGTTGGTACTGCAGACTGTAGTTAGAGTTTTGCCCATGTGACTCCAGTTGTGCCCACTGTCGTTTAGCAATCAAATAAAAACTGTAATCAGGTAGACCAGTTGAGAACAAGTTATAATTTATAACTGTGACCTGGCCAAGATAAAGCAAATCAGTGTGACTAAAACAACAACACAGAGTTACACATGGGAATAACAAACGTACAGTCAATAACACAATAGAAAAATCTATATACAGTGTGTGAAAATGAAGTAAGGAGGTAAGGCAATAAACAGGCCATAGTGGCTAAGTAATTACAATTTAGCAAATTAACACTGGAGTGATAGATGTACAGATGAGGATGTGCAAGTAGAAATACTGGTGTGCAAAAGAGCAGAAAAACAAAAACAAAATATGGGGATGAGGTAGATAGTTGGCTGGATGGGCTATTTACAGATGGGCTGTGTACAGCTGCAGCGATCGGTAAGCTGTTCTGACAGCTGACGCTTAATGTTAGTGAGGGAGGTATAAGTGTAACGGCTCTCGTTTGTAGAATGAAGAGTGGACCAAGGTGCAGCATTGTAGGCGTACATTGTAACTTTACTGATGACACCAAACAAAATAACAAAGTCAAAAAACGAAAGCGCACAGTTCTGTCAGACTCAGACACTGAACAGAAAACAATATCCCACAAAACCCAAAAGGAAAATTACAACTTCTATATGAACCCCAATCGGAGACAACGATAGATAACTGACAACCACACTCGGCCAAAAACAAAGAAATAGAAAACATTGACTTTCCCACCCGAGTCACACCCTGACCTAACCAAACATAGAGAATAATAAGGATCTCTAAGGTCAGGGCGTGACAATAAGTCTCCAACTTCAGTGATTTTTGCAATTCGTTTCAGTCATTGGCAGCAGAGAACTGGAAGGAAAGGCGGCCAAAGTAGGAGTTTGCTTTGCGGATGACCAGTAAAATATACCAGCTGGATTGCGTGCTACGGGTGGGCGTTGCTATGGTGACCAGTGAGCTGAGATAAGGCGGAGCTTTACCTAGCAAAGACTTTTAGATGACCTGGAGCCAGTGGGTTTAGCGATGAGTGTGTAGCGAGGACCAGCCAACGAGAGCATACAGGTCGCAGTGGTGGGTAGTATATGGGGCTTTGGTGACAAAACGGATGGCACTGTGATGGACTGCATCCAATTTGCTGAGTAGAGTGTTGGAGGCTATTTTGTAAATGACATCGCCAAAGCAAGGATCGGTAGGATAGTCAGTTTTACAAGGGTATGTTTGGCAGCATGAGTGAGTGAGGCTTTGTTTCAAAATAGGACGCCGATTTGAGATTTCATTTTGGATTGGCGATGCTTAATGCGAGTCTGGAAGGAGAGTTTACAGTCTAGCCAGAAACCTAGGTATTTATAGTTGTCCACATATTCTAAGTCAGAACCGTCCAGAGTAGTGATGCTAGTCGGGCAGGTGGGTGCAGGCAACGATCGGTTGAAGAGCATGCCTTTCATTTTACTAGCATTTGAGAGCAGTCGGAGGCCACGGAAGGACTGTTGTATGGTGTTGAAAGCTTGTTTGGAGGTTTGTTAACACAGTGTGGTGTCATCTGCGTAGAGGTGGAGCAAAGAATCACCCGCAGCAAGAGCAACATCATTGATATATACAGAGAAAAGAGTCAGCCCGAGAATTGAACCATGTGGCATCCCTATAGAGACTGTCAGAGGTCCAGACAACAGGCCATCCGATTTGACACAGAATGTGAGAAGTAGTTAGTGAACCAGGCGAGGCAGTCATTTGAGAAACCAAGGAGTCGAAAGCCTTGACCAAGTCCATGAAGACGGCTGCACATCTTTTATCGATGGTGGTTATGATATCGTTTCAGACCTTAAGCGTGGCTGAGGTGCATCCGTGACCATCTCGGAAACAGGATTGCATAGCGGAGAAGGTGAGGTGCGATTCTAAATGGTTGGTGATCTGTTTGTTCACTTGGCTTTCGAAGACTTTAGAAAGGCACAGCAGGATGGGTATAGGCCTGTAAAAGTTTGAGTCTAGAGTGTCTCCCCCTTAGAAGAGGGGGATGACCGTGGCCGCTTTCCAATCTTTAGGAACCTCAGACGATACGGAAGAGAGGTTGAACAGACTAGTAATAGGGGTTGCAACAATGGCGGAGGATAATTTTAGGAAGAGAGGGTCCAGATTGTCTAGCCCAGTTTATTTGTTATTGTTGCTCAGTAAAGCCATTTACCGTTACTGAGGACTCCCACCCCAAACCCATGCTCACTCTGGGAGAGAAATGTATGCCCAAAAGTGAGTTGACATTCATTATACATTTCCTAAATTAAGAGCCTAATCAAAAAGTCCTTCACCCACTGATGCCTCAATTTGCTTACTAATGCTCTTATTTTCACACTCCACAGCCACAGTGTGTGTGTGTGTGTGTGTGTGTGTGTGTGTGTGTGTGTGTGTGTGTGTGTGTGTGTGTGTGTGTGTGTGTGTGTGTGTGTGTGTGTGTGTGTGTGTGTGTGTGTGTGTGTGTGTGTGTGTGTGTGTGTGTGTGTGTGTGTGTGTGTGTGTGTGTGTGTGTGCTGTGTGCATGGTTGTGCCTGTATATTTTCAAATTCTTCTGCAGTGGGCTAAAAGTAGTGAGTGAATTCTGTTCAACATTACTCCCCATGCTTCTACTTAAACCGCCATACTCCATAAACTGCCATTAATTTGTCTGCTTCCTCCAATTCAAGTCCACTTAGCCGACACTAATGCTATTCGTGTCTACTTAGCCGACACTAATGTATCGTGTCTAACATCCAATGGACCTCCTCTTTCTCCACAGCTAAAATAGATGATTGTCATGCCATCCTTAAATGGGTACAAAGTTTCTAACTGTAAGTGTGTAGGATGCACATCGTGGATGAATGAGAATGGATGACATCATCAACCATCATCATTAACCATCATTATCTGATTTAATCCACTTGGAGCCGATGGCCGCGTTAATTCCTCAATTAACACATTTTCCGTGTTGGTTTGAATAATCGCAATGCTGCCATAAAGGGAATGATATAATTATGATCAAAATGATCCTGTATTGTTACACTAAGTGCTTGAAATCGATAGGGGGCTATGAGGATATGAAATTCGCACTTTCTTCAATGAATTGTTCAAGGGTACGTTCACACTTGCTTAGTTGTGGTAAATTAGCTGTGGTCAAAACCTGACAAGGAATGTAGTACCAAAACAGATTCATTTTAAAACGGAAAAAAAAAGGTCAAAATGAGATTTCAGTACTTGTGCATACTGTGAAACAAGACAGAAGTTGAGTCAGACACAGCAGCACTTCTCGATAAACACAAGCATTTCCTCCTCTCCAGCCAGTCTTTACTGCTGTGGTCTGTTTCCCCTCGGCTCAGTTAGCTCATCCACTCATCTGCTGTGACTTTCTCCTGCTGAGCCATCCAGCCCTGCTAAGGATGTCTAGGAACCCAGGGAAGGTGGGGGCGAGATTTGTGCTGGGATACACAATATGATATGGCACTGTATGGCTGGGGTTTTGGTGTTAGGGTTAGTTATTTAACCCTTATCTGACCAGGCATGTTAATAGGAACCCAGGGAAAGTGGGCAAGCTGAGCCTTGACTGGGATACACAGTATGAGACTTACGAATAGGGTTTGGACTTAGGTTTCCTTTTTTGACCACAGTATGTTGGTGTCTAGGAACCCAGGGAAATCAGGGTCTGGGATATACAGTATGAGACTTACTGTATGGCTGGGGTTTTGTTGTTTAACCCTTATTTGACCAGGTACAGTATGTCAAAGTCTAGGAACCCTGGGAAGGTGGGGGGTGAGATGGGGCTGGGTACACAGTATGAGACTTACAGATTTGGACTGGCAAGCTGGGGTGTTAAGGGATCATTGTTCAACCCTTGTTTGACCAGCTATAACACGTTGATATCGAGTAGGAACCCAGAAACGGTAGATGGGGTCTCTGATACAGGTTTGGGCGGGTATATACATTTTAACTTTTTTTTTTTTTTACTTAACTATGTTGGACAGGTACAGTGTAATGTTCTGTAGACTAAGCTTGGGCTTGGTCAAGTTGGGGCTGGGGCTGGGTTGTGGGCCTTTAGACTGGGTTTGGAGCCAGTTGACTGGACATGGGCTAGCTTAGCAAAGGGAGTTCAGCTTGGACCATCAAATTATAGTGCCCCTCTCTGGTTGTTCTGGGACTATAGTCTGGAGTTTGGACATGGTTGGGCCCTGTTGGGGCTCCCTGATCCAGGCCCATAGTAGGTCCCAGCAAAGGCAGCTCTGGTGCATGGAGGGCTCATTTGGGCAGAGCTTACAGTGGCCTGAGGGCAGAGGCTAATGTTTCAACTACACAGGGGGAGCGTCCTCAGAGTGTCTCTGTCAGAGATGGCGTTTAGAGGGTGTTTGTATGTGATGTCGGAGGGTGTGTGCGTGCGTGCGTGCATGTGCGCTTGTACAAGGAGCATCAAGTGCTGCTCTACCCAAAAAATCTAAGACAGACTCCAAAAGTTCGTGAGGGGGAGATGGAAGAAACGAAGCATAAAACATTTAATACTTTTCCACATGAAGGAGGGGAAAATATGCTCTTCTATGTGTGTTGTATAAGTGAGGTGAGAGTGAGGAAGGAGGAACAAAGCTTCCGAGTTTTGAAGAAAGTGATGTTCTATGCAGTTTGAAGAACTCAACCTGTTTCTCTTGATTTTCAAAAGGCACATGCCGAAGTGGATGTGGGGAAGAGGGCAAGAGGCTCAAACCATGGACATTTGCTGTCACTGTGGAAGGACTGGAAGTAGAAATCCTATAATTTGTACGAGGATGGAGAAAGGGGGCCACAAATCACCAAGCTCTGCCTGTAAAAAGTGAAAAGTGTCATAAATATACCATAGAGGTCTTTGTTATCCCCTTGGCCCAGGAGATTCTTTCTCTCTCTATGGATGATGGCGTTTGACATGAATACACACTTGTCAGTTCAGGGTCAGTGAGCAGTGTATGGTGGTCAGAGTCTCACACCCACGCATGCACATACACACACAAACACACACTAAATAAGGCTGCAGTGCCCTTACCTCCACTTCTATCCGCTGTGGCATAGCCTTTGTGCATGGCCACACACACACACACACACACACACACACACACACACACACACACACACACACACACACACACACACACACACACACACACACACACACACACACACACACACACACACACACACACACACACACACACACACACTCTTGCATAATGTATGGGAACACACAGTACACCCAAAGTCCCGGTCAAGCCCAGGTGTGGAAGCACCCTGCTGCTGTTGTCATTTGGGTCTTGAGAGGAATCTGAGCCAGCAAAAACCATAACCCAATGCTTTGACAACCCCTAACAAACAAAAAAGTTGTTACGCAACGGCTTTTAATATGGATGAGGATGGGAACGTTATTGAAATGTTGTGAAGCGAGTCGGTGCCTTTGTCCTCTATGCTGTCAGGTGCACAGAGGGAAAAAGATGAGTAGTAGACCAGGGAAGCACAGTTCCGTACAGTACAAGGTGGAACCGCATCGCATGCCGCTACTTTGGCTTGTTGGCTTGGTCCTCCTGGGCAGAAGATGCCCCTAAAGGCCCGCACAGATGATTTTAGCAGTCTTACGCCACGATTTTGCCCGTCCCAGACAAAATATCCACGTTTTGGGCAAATTCTTCCGACGTAAATGGTTGACGGACATATCGGTCTAGGTCTGCCGATGAAGTACCACTATGTGTGTTCATAGGCTCAGACAAGGTTCAGATAGTGTCAGATTTAGGCTTTATCGTGTAGTGTGGCTGGTGCTGCGAGCCCATCCCGGTTACTGACCAATAGGAACACAGCCGGCACTGACTATGCACGCGGTAATATGATTATTGTGAATAATCAGATGAATATAATAGTTTGATCTAAATATTCACATACTCTGCAAGAAGAACGATTTCCCTAAAAGTCTGGTTTAAAGGCACGAGATCGCCGATCAAAATAGGCTTTCTACCACGTTATTTTTGGGAAGCCTGTTTGAATCGGGGGTTTGGACATACGAAGTCTCTGTGTCAAAACTATTTCTAAGATGCATACTTTCAGTTTTTCCGAACTCACTTGGGAGGCTTGCAGTTGCTGGTGCTGGCATGTCAAATACACCGCTGCAGTTGACCTAGCCAATGTCGGCTGACGTAGCCTCGCAAGCCATTCACAGAATGTGACGGCAGAGCTGAAAGCGAATCGTTCAAATTTGGCCAGATTGATATCGAGATTGTGATGTGGTAACATCGCACAGTGTGACTGACATGTAATAATCGCAAAAGACTGAATCCAACATACAGTGTGGGAAGGCCTTAAGGACTGGTCTACGATCAGATTATATAACTCAATGCTGGCTAAGAATTTGTGTGTGTGTGTGTGTGTGTGTGTGTGTGTGTGTGTGTGTGTGTGTGTGTGTGTGTGTGTGTGTGTGTGTGTGTGTGTGTGTGTGTGTGTGTGTGTGTGTGTGTGTGTGTGTGTGTGTGTGTGTGTGTGTGTGTGTGTGTGTGTGTGTGTGTGTGTGTGTGTGTGCGTGCGTGCTTGCGTTGTGTGTGTTATTTACTTGGCGATTTGGCACGGCGTTTACCTGTTACATTGGTTATTCCCTTTACATTACTAAGCCTATAATTTTATATGTTTCTTTGACAGGAAACCTCTTTCTATCGAGACCTTGGCTCCTGAAGAATGAGCAGCCAATGTAAGTCCCTGCGTTGAATAAATGGATGAATAAATGAATGAAATGAATGTCTTGATGGAAGATCATAGGAACACCGTTTCAAATGCAAATCAATAGAGTTAAAACACAGTCCAGTGTCAACATTTTCTGATTATTGGAGCTTTTTTTGCTTTGGTCATCCTCCATACCAGGAGAGAAAAGGCAGAGTATTCAAAATGGATGATCCGGGCTGCTTTCAAGGAGCGGCTCTGCTTTCAGTCCTAACCTCTCGGGCCTGTTTCCCTGTCCCTTGTAAGGAAGGGTTGTGATGCCAGTGTTCAAGGAAAATCAATCCCCTGTGCTAAGCTGCCACCTGAGGGTTGGGTTCCTGGGTATTCTGAGGTTCTCTTGAAATTTTAGTCTGTGTCATCAGAAGTTTTCAATCAAGCCTCAAATGAAAAGATCAAGGTCTGTATTCATAAATCGTCTCAGAGTAGGAGGGATGATCTGGGATCAGGTCCTATCTCTCCCATTCATTTAATTCATCACGATCTGAAAGGCAATGATCTGATCCAAGACCAGCACTCCAGGAAGTGCCCTGGTCTGAAAGTTGAAGTAATAATCAAATGAATGCTTCAGTGCCGGCTTATATCCAACTTCATGACGGCTTCATATTTTGTCAGTTTGATGTGGCCCTCCTACTGTATATGTGTGTGGTGCAAGGTTGCACGGCTGGGATGTGTACGTGGTCTGACGCAGCATATGGTAGTGTGTGTGTGTTTGTGTGTGTGTGTATGTGTATGTGTGTGTCTGTGTTTGTGTATAAAGGCACATGTGTATAAAGGCACATAATAATAATAATAATATATGCCATTTAGCAGACGCTTTTATCCAAAGCGACTTACAGTCATGTGTGCATACATTCTACGTATGGGTGGTCCCGGGGATCATGCAAACTGCAAGCTAAAAGCACTGTAACTGGTGGCCTAGCAGCAAGAATCACGTATTTTTGCTGTGGAGTTCCAACTATAATTTTGTAAATTTTGGGCCACAAATGTGTGTGTGTGTGTGTGTGTGTGTGTGTGTGTGTGTGTGTGTGTGTGTGTGTGTGTGTGTGTGTGTGTGTGTGTGTGTGTGTGTGTGTGTGTGTGTGTGTGTGTGTGTGTGTGTGTGTGTGTGTGTGTGTGTGTGCAAATATTGAGTCGGTTGGTGTCCGGGGACGTAAGACCCGGGTCAAGTACCAATTATTTAAAATACTTCAGGACAACTGACCTTGATTTAGCTTGCCCGGTACAATGGTACCAATTCCCAAATGTGCAAACATTTACATTTACATTTAAGTCATTTAGCAGACGCTCTTATCCAGAGCGACTTACAAATTGGTGCATTCACCTTATGACATCGAGTGGAACAGTCACTTTACAATAGTGCATCTAAATCTTAAGGGGGGGTGAGAGGGATACTTATCCTATCCTAGGTATTCCTTAAAGAGGTGGGGTTTCAGGTGTCTCCGGAAGGTGGTGATTGACTCCGCTGTCCTGGCGTCGTGAGGGAGTTTGTTCCACCATTGGGGGCCAGAGCAGCGAACAGTTTTGACTGGGCTGAGCGGGAGCTGTACTTCCTCAGTGGTAGGGAGGCGAGCAGGCCAGAGGTGGATGAACGCAGTGCCCTTGTTTGGGTGTAGGGCCTGATCAGAGCCTGGAGGTACTGAGGTGCCGTTCCCCTCACAGCTCCGTAGGCAAGCACCATGGTCTTGTAGCGGATGCGAGCTTCAACTGGAAGCCAGTGGAGAGAACGGAGGAGCGGGGTGACGTGAGAGAACTTGGGAAGGTTGAACACCAGACGGGCTGCGGCGTTCTGGATGAGTTGAAGGGGTTTAATGGCACAGGCAGGGAGCCCAGCCAACAGCGAGTTGCAGTAATCCAGACGGGAGATGACAAGTGCCTTGATTAGGACCTGCGCCGCTTCCTGTGTGAGGCAGGGTCGTACTCTGCGGATGTTGTAGAGCATGAACCTACAGGAACGGGCCACCGCCTTGATGTTGGTTGAGAACGACAGGGTGTTGTCCAGGATCACGCCAAGGTTCTTAGCGCTCTGGGAGGAGGACACAATGGAGTTGTCAACCGTGATGGCGAGATCATGGAACGGGCAGTCCTTCCCTGGGAGGAAGAGCAGCTCCGTCTTGCCGAGGTTCAGCTTGAGGTGGTGATCCGTCATCCACACTGATATGTCTGCCAGACATGCAGAGATGCGATTCGCCACCTGGTCATCAGAAGGGGGAAAGGAGAAGATTAATTGTGTGTCGTCTGCATAGCAATGATAGGAGAGACCATGTGAGGTTATGACAGAGCCAAGTGACTTGGTGTATAGCGAGAATAGGAGAGGGCCTAGAACAGAGCCCTGGGGGAAACCAGTGGTGAGAGCGCGTGGTGAGGAGACAGATTCTCGCCATGCCACCTGGTAGGAGCGACCTGTCAGGTAGGACGCAATCCAAGCGTGGGCCGCGCCGGAGATGCCCAACTCGGAGAGGGTGGAGAGGAGGATCTGATGGTTCACAGTATCGAAGGCAGCCGATAGATCTAGAAGGATGAGAGCAGAGGAGAGAGAGTTAGCTTTAGCAGTGCGGAGCGCCTCCGTGATACAGAGGAGAGCAGTCTCAGTTGAATGACTAGTCTTGAAACCTGACTGATTTGGATCAAGAAGGTCATTCAGAGAGAGATAGCGGGAGAGCTGGCCAAGGACGGCACGTTCAAGAGTTTTGGAGAGAAAAGAAAGAAGGGATACTGGTCTGTAATTGTTGACATCGGAGGGATCGAGTGTAGGTTTTTTCAGAAGGGGTGCAACTCTCGCTCTCTTGAAGACGGAAGGGACGTAGCCAGCGGTCAGGGATGAGTTGATGAGTGAGGTGAGGTAAGGGAGAAGGTCTCCGGAAATGGTCTGGAGAAGAGAGGAGGGGATAAGGTCAAGCGGGCAGGTTGTTGGGCGGCCGGCCGTCACAAGACGCGAGATTTCATCTGGAGAGAGAGGGGAGAAAGAGGTCAGAGCACAGGGTAGGGCAGTGTGAGCAGAACCAGCGGTGTCGTTTGACTTAGCAAACGAGGATCGGATGTCGTCGACCTTCTTTTCAAAATGGTTGACGAAGTCATCTGCAGAGAGGGAGGAGGGGGGGAGGATTCAGGAGGGAGGAGAAGGTGGCAAAGAGCTTCCTAGGGTTAGAGGCAGATGCTTGGAATTTAGAGTGGTAGAAAGTGGCTTTAGCAGCAGAGACAGAGGAGGAAAATGTAGAGAGGACCCGCAGGGAGGCGAGTTTTCCTCCATTTCCGCTCGGCTGCCCGGAGCCCCAAACGATGTCCCCTTTGAATGCTGACCATACTCAATCAAGCATACCTAAAGTATATAAAAGTGTTTGATCTCATGGATGTGTATTTGACCCAGGTCTGATACAGAATGATATACTCGGCTATCAAAAGAAAACATTGAATCCATCTCCCCTCACCTCTGTATCAATTTCTGGTCGGGACTTTGCCTTTCCACTCTCCACTGCTTTTCAAACTCAGATGCTGCTGCATCCACAACATATTCAATGCGTCACTCTTCTCTTGCTCCATCTCTCCCTCACGGACGACCATGTTGGACTCTCTTTGATGTTTAAGCTGATCAATGCTTCATGCTCCCGCATGTACACACGCACACAAACACACACACACACACACGTATACATACACACACACGCAAGCAAGCACACACACACACACACACACACACACACACACACACACACACACACACACACACACACACACACACACACACACACACACACACACACACACACACACACACACACACACACACACACACACACACATGACCATCTCATGCTGCTGGGTTGTCCCCCTGCTAGCCATGTTGCTGTAGTAAGGGGATAAGAAGAGGCTTTAATCATACAATACCTCCGAGGCCGACCCATATCCATCCTTCTATCCAGTCAGTCAGTCAATGTGTCTTTCCGTTTATCTGAGTCTTTCTATCTCTCTGTCCATTTGACCGTATGTGTGTTTGTCTGCCACATTCTACAGTATATAGTGCTTCTACACCTGCATTGCTTGCTGTTTTTTTGGGGGGGGCTGTGTTTCTGTACAGCACTTTTTCGTGACATCAGCTGATGTAAGATGGGCTTTATAAATCCATTTGATTGATTGGTAGTCTTTTTGTTGCTGTGTGTGTGCCTGGTCTGTCTGTCTCTGTCCGTCTTATGTACCCCCCCCCTGCCCCACTCCTCCAACTTGAGGCCCTGTTCCGATCCTTTCAAATGCATCCTTCCTGTTTTCCTTCCTTGAAGAGATCGAACATGCTTCAATCACTGAAAGCGAGGGTTCCACTGCTTTCACCAATCCAGTCATTACTGATCCCTTGATTACTTTCGTTAAATGAGCAAGGATGGGTGGGTGGATGGACGGATGCATATTCGTAGTAATTGAATGCGGCCTTAATACAAAAACAGCTCTGCAGATGAGGATGGAAGTGAGGAAGGGAAAATTGGAAAGAGACTGATGTGATTGATGTATTTGACTGTCCCCGCCGTCGCAACTGGGGAAGTAGGCAATTTCCCTGAATCAGAGTGCAGAACTTCTCTTTCTTCCCCTTTCAATCGCTCCAAATTCTCCTCCCTCCCTCCTCTCGCTCTCTCGCCTCTTTTTCTTCATTATGGGGCCAAACCTTTCGGGTAGCCTTCCACAAGCTTCCCACAATAAGTTGGATGAATTTTGGCCCATTTCTCATGACAGAGCTGGTGTAACTGAGTCAGGTTTGTAGGCCTCCTTGCTCGCACACGCTTTTTCAGATCTGCCCACAAATGTTCTATAGGATTAAGGTCAGGGCTTTGTGATGGCCACTCCAATACCTTGACTTTGTTGTCCTTAAGCCATTTTGACACAACTTTGGAAGTATGCTTGGGGTCATTGTCCATTTGGAAGACCAATTTACATTTACATTACATTTAAGTCATTTAGCAGACGCTCTTATCCAGAGTGACTTACATTTGCGACCAAGATTCAACTTCCTGACTGATGTCTTGAGATGTTGCTTCAATATATCCACATAATTTTGATTCCTCATGAGGCCATCTATTTTGTGAAGTGCACCAGTCCCTCCTGTAGCAAAGCACCCACACAACATAATGCTGCAAACTCCAGTGCTTCACGGTTGGGATGGTGTTCTTCGGCTTGCAAACCTCCCCCTTTTTCCCGCAAACATAACAATGGTCATTTTGGCCAAACAGTTCTATTTTTGTTTCATCAGACCAGAGGACATTTTCCAAAGTCTGGATTTTGTTTGGCTGAAATTGCTGTCATTGCCATGGTAATGGCTCATCCCATCTGAAGTGTTGATAGGTTGACAGAAGATCATTAGGTTACTATGCTGCCCTACCAAGCAAAAAGGCAGTAACTGCTTACAGCGTGGAAATTAGAAAAATTGCCTTTATTTACCTTGGTTTCACAGTAACTTTATGCAGTTACTGCTAACATGACCCCCATTTTCTCCAAAACACAATACAATAGAGGCAGGATATTTGTCCACGTGATTACGCATGTATTTAATGTTGCAGCAGTTACATTAACTCACTTTTGACCAAATGAGCTTGGTAGGGCAGTATGGTGATATCACAGGGGAATGATACACTGACTGACCAAGTTCTCTGAGAGGACAGGGGACCCTGAACTTGTGTCCTCTGTTCACACTACTGTCACTGCTGTCACACTGCCAGCCCATTGAAATAGCACAAACAAGAAACACAGAACGTGACCTCTGACCCGCCTGTCAAAACAGGAAGTTCCTGTGGGAGGTCAAGGTTATGTGAACAGGTCAGAATGGCCACCATGACCCCTGGATGCTGTGGATTGGCTAAGCATTTGTGACCGGGCTCAATTCGATCTTATGCAGCAAAATTTGAAATTGTGTTTTTTAATTGGATAAAAGTAGACACTCAGAGCTAGAAAATAGTATATCATACACTGCAGTTGAGGAACAATGGGAAAGTAATTCTGCTTTGATAGTTGATGAACTTGTGACCTCACTATTGAGAAAATGGCCCTTGAACATTTGGTACAACTACTGGAGAGCTCTTCTTTGTGTACACCCATTCAGCATCATTCACACCCTCTTAAGCTTTAGCTCCACCCATCTCTTTAAGGATTCACATGTGAGGCCATGTACTAAACAACCAAAGATTTCAAGACTGATGGCTGGTTTATATTACAGGTGTGTTCGTAATCTCAAGTGCTAGAGTGAGTCTGGACGTTCGGAAATTCAGAGCGCTGTCAGATTGTCCGTTCGTATATTCAAAGCATCAAACTGGACGCTCTGGCCGGTTGGTAAGGTTGATCCGAACATTCTGACCTCACAAAAGGAGTCAAGCACCAAAGCTAACTGGCTAACATTGGCTAGCTTGCTAGCTAGTTCCAGACACAAATGTGAGAACAGCTCACTCTGACAATGTTACTCGCCCTAGTAGAGATGGTTAGGCTGTTTTCATTTTATCCAGAGCGTTGGTGACTGCAACTGTGTTGCTGGCAGCAATTGAATTACATTTTTTCCCCCAACGTTTACTGACACCGGCCACATTCAACGGGTGTTGAGCGTTCGTACATTTGTACGTTTTTCTCCACTCTGGCACACTCAGATGAGAATGCTCTGAAATTGGAGTAGATAACCAGAGCAAATTTACACCAATCGGCAGTTGTCGCAGTGATATCATGAACATGCTTCTCCCTCTCTGTCGCGGATGCCATCATTGCCCTGAGTTTGAAGATGCAATCCAGGGACAGATGTTTTATACAACAGCCTTCTGTGTGTTCTCTTTTCGACTCCGTCTGCATATTAGCAATCAAATGGCAGGATTTTCTCCATCTCCTTAGCTATCAAACTCTAATTCCACTGATTTCAAGACTCGGTCCTCCGGAAAGTGGAGTGCAACACTTATGCAGTTCTACTACGTGATATCTTTCCAAATATCTGCGTTACAAAGGATTAACTACAGATACTGACCAGTTCATGCTATCGACAGAAGCGTGTTACATGGCAGACCAATCCAAACTGGCAGACCAAGCCAGTTGATGGACAGAGAAACTACTCTAGTGTGAGTGCTTAGTGTTGATTATTTGGATTGTTGGACTAGGTGTAATGGAATGGTCTTAATTTAATAATGTGCACAAGATGGGTGGTTGTAGTGTAGAGTGATGCTGTTTTATAATACAAGGGATGTTTTAGCCATCTGCCTGGGTCTTTCTGGTGCGTGTGTGCGTGTGTGCGTGTGTGCGTGTGTGCGTGCGTGCGTGTGTGCGTGTGTGTGCGTGTGTGTGTGTGTGTGTGTGTGTGTGTGTGTGTGTGTGTGTGTGTGTGTGTGTGTGTGTGTGTGTGTGTGTGTGTGTGTGTGTGTGTGTGTGTGTGTGTGTGTGTGTGTGTGTGTGTGTGTGTGTGTGTGTGTGTGTGTGTGTGTGTGTGTGCGCACGTGCATGTGTCTCGCATCTCTGTATGTCGGTTTGTATTAGGGTTTCTTATCTGCCCTGGATCTAGAGATAGCAGACCCAGCTGTAGCCTAGAACACCCAGCTCTACTGCTCTGCTCTGTGCGCATGGTACTCTGGGATAGCTGCCCATGTCCGTTTTATTCCCTGCTATATAAATACCCACTGTGCAACATACACACACACACACACACACACACACACACACACAACACACACACACACACACACACACACACACACACACACACACACACACACACACACACACACACACACACACACACACACACAATCATGCTAAAAGTAAAGTAGTACAAGACAACCTCAGAACGTTTCTCCAAATTGTTTACTGCAGCATACATCAGGGTAGCCTCATTTTCTAAAGGGAAGCTCTGTTGAAACAGGGTTAAAGAAATGTGCCGTGAGTTCCATTCTGACCATTATGACTTTACCCTCCTGAATCTGAGTGGAATGGTTCGTTCTGGTGGAAGTGTCCTGATGATAGGGTGATCCATCCTGTTGCTCTCACCTCTCCGATCCATCTCAGATCTACAAGGGGAAGTCAACAAGGGCATATGGGAAGGAAGGGTGCATGTTTTCAGAGTGGAACCTAGCCCTGGCATCTGTATGTTGTCACCGATGAAAAGGTAAACAGACGTGAAATTGAATGGCTAAATCGGCCCTGGGCTAACAATCCATTTAAAGCTAAGAGTTTAGCTAGAGCCTCTGTTGTGGCTAAAATCCTGCAATAGCTCTGAAATTCAGAATAGGAGCTATAGACAGTGTTAAATACCATTTCTTTATAACTATGCAAAACGTGCTTATGTATATGCCATGCCATGAGGAAAATGACTATCCACCACCAATGTACTTATATTACACTACTTTCAAATGATCATTAATTCCATTGCTGTAAATTTCTCTACCTTCCGTTAATAACAGACCCAAATGAAAACAGAGGAATTCCATTTCGCACAGCCACGCTAACTACTGAAATTAGATCATAACTCAGTATCCGTGTTCGCCTCTTAACTTTTAAAATAACAACTTTTGAAGGGCACGGAACATACTCCAATCCGTCCCCGCCTTTGCTGGTGAAGTAGTGTGTGTGTGTGTGTGTGCGTGTGTGTGTGTGTGTGTGTGTGCGTGCGTGCGTGCGTGCGTGCGTGCGTGCGTGTGTGTGTGTGTGTGTGTGTGTGTGTGTGTGTGTGTGTAATGGTCTTCAGAGATTGGCTGAAATGAGTGGGCCACCAAGACTGGTAAATTTATAGATGTGAAACTAGGCCAGAGCCCAGAACTGACGGCATACAGCCTAATGTAATTAGGAGCTACTGGTGCTTCACACATACACACACACACACACACATTTGATTAAATACACAATCTCAGGAACACATACACACAATCTTGTTCAGCTAACTTTGTGGGGGAACACAATTCAGTTCCATTCAAAATCTAATTTAACCCTGAACCTAACCCTAGTTCCTTACCCTTAACGTAATTCTAACCCTAACACTAACACTAATTCTAACCTTAACCTTAAACCCCCTAGCAATATCATTTGACCTTCATATTTCTGTTTGTTTGCTATTCTTGTGGGGACTTCTGGTCCCCACAAGAATAGTTCATAATTACTCCACCTATGTTTCTCGTATTTTATTTCTCATTCCTTCATTCCTTCTTACTCGTCATTGATTTCTCCCTTGTTCTCTATTTATTCCTCTTCCCTCTCATCGTATCTCTCCATCTCTTCCTCCATATTTTCCTCCCTCCACCTTTCTCACTCACTGTAACTCTCTATCTCATCCTCCATATCTTCCTCCCTCTCTTCCTCTTCCTGCTCACCGTATCTCTCCATCTCATCCTCCATATCTTCCTCCCTCTCTTCCTTTCTCACTCACCGCATCTCTCCATCTCTTCCTCTATATCTTCCTCCCTCTCTCTCCCTTTCTCAACCCCTCTCATTTTAGATCACATTTTTCGCATTTCGCATTTCCCTTCAGATTGTTTTCATTCAACACAGCACCTCTTGTTTACTCCTCCCTCCCTCCCTTCTCTCTCTCTCTCTCTCTCTCTCTCTCTCTCTCTCCTCCCTCCCCTCTGTCTCTCCTCCTCTTCTCTATCCCTCCCTCACTCCCTTCTCTCTCTCTCTCTTCCTCCTCCCTCCCTCCCTTCTCTTTCTCTCCCTTATCCTTCTCCTCTCTCTCCCTCCTCCTCTCTCTCCCTCCTCCTTCTCCTCTCTCTCCCTCCTCCCTCCCCTCTTTGTCACTCCTCCTTCCCTCTCTCTCTCCCTCACTCATATCTCCCTTCTCTCTCTCCTCTCTCCCTCTCTCTCCCTCCACCTCCACCTCCTATCTCTTTCTCACTTCCCTTCTCTCTCCTTCCTCCTTCCCTCTCTCCCTCCCTCCTCCCTCCATTCTCTCTCTCCCTCCTCCGTCCTCCCTCCTCCTTTTCCTCTCCCTCCCCCCTTCTCTCTCTCCCTCCTCCCCTCTCTCTCCCTCCTCCTTTTCCTCTCAATCCCTCCTCTCTCCCTCCCTTCTCTCTCTCTCCCTCCCCCTCCTCCCTCCCCCTCTCTCCCTCCCTTCTCTCTCTCTCCCTCCCCCTCCTCCCTCCCCCTCTCTCCCTCCTCCTCCTCTCTCTCCCTCCTCCTCCCCCCCCCTTGCCCCCTCCCTTCTCTCTTTCTCTCTCTCCCTCCTCCTTCTCCTCTCTCTCCCCTCTCTCCCTCCTCCTTCTCTTGTCGCTCCCCCAGCCTTCTCTCTCTCTCCCTCCTCCCTGTCATCTCTCTCTCTCTCTCTCTCTCCTCCTTCCCCTCTCTCCCCTGCCTACCTCTCTCTCATTCTCCCTCTCTCTTCCACACACACACACACACACACACACACACACACACACACACACACACACACACACACACACACACACACACACACACACACACACACACACACACACACACACACACACACACACACACACACATGCACACACACACCCCTCTCACACCCCTGTCCTCTAAGCCAGTGGAGCAGATGGGGCTCAGGGCTCCATGACTGAGATATGTTCTGACAAAGTACACATCTTCCACACAGCGCTTCTCAGATGTGGCTATACCTTCCCCGCTGTGAGGTAACCCGCCCTCAGGCTCCCATGCAGTCTGGATCTGGCAACCTGGAGGTTCCAACTTTGCTATTGGCTTTAGATGGCCAGCTTGGCTCAGGGTTTGAGTTTGGGATTTACCTGTTTGAGGACATACACTGAGTGTACAAAACATTAAGAACACCTTCCTAATATTGAGTTGCATCACCTTTTGCTCTCAGAACAGCCTCAATTCATTGGGGAATTTACTCTGCAAGGTGTTTAAAGCATTCCACAGGGATTCTGGCCCATGTTGACTCCAATGCTTCCCACAGTTGTGTCAAGTTGGCTGGATGTCCTTTGGGTGGTGGACCATTCTTGATACACACGGGAAACTGTTGAGTGTGAAAAATCCAGCAGCGTTGCAGTTCTTGACACATTCAAACCGGTGCACCTGGCACATACTACCAGACCCCATTCAAAGGCACTTAAATCTTTTGTCTTGCCCATTCACCTTTGAATGGTACACATACACAATCCATGTTTCAATTGTCTCCTCGTTTAAAAATACGTTTTTTAACCTGTCTCCTCCCCCTCATCTACACTGATTGAATTGGATTTAACAAGTGACATCAATAAGGGATAATAGCTTTCACCTATATTCACCTGGTCAATCTATGTCATGGAAAGAGTCAATGGTGAGTCTATGTCATGTTCCTAATGTTTTGTACGCTCAGTGTATGTTCGACCCTGTAAAACCACACGTTTCACTGCACCTATCAGTGTACATATAAATATATGTTGCGCGTGTTTCCTAGTAGCTAAGCAGACACGATGTTGGAAGACTGGACTACACAACTGAATCACGGATTATCCAAGTGTCCACGGGATTTTCAGATATCTCAATGTCTCGGTGTCAAATGTTATTTGTATAGAGCTTGTACGTTTAGCCTGCCGAGCGGGGACCTTGTTGATAGTAGTTGGTATGAAAGCATGTGGCTGCCCATATTCATGTTCAAACTCTAATTGGGTAATGACAAATCAATAACACAGGTTTTCTGACAGATATATGCTTCCATAATTGGAGATGTGGGTGTTATGTCTCCTGTGGGTCGTTATTTAGTCCTGAGACTAAATGAGACACCAATGCCAACCTTGAACAAAATGAATATTTCCCCACGAGGCTTATTAGATCCAACAGCTTTCACCTGAGAGACTCTTCGAGGTTTTTAACCTTGGAGTTTATCACCTCTTAAAACCAAGCAGTAAAACAACCAAGTCCAGATGGCCGTTGTGAACAAAGCAGTCCCACAAGCAATAATGACGCATTTTACGCCGGTGTTATTCTATTAAAAAACGATATTGCCAGGCAACCGTTGTAAATAAGAACTTGCTCTTAATTGACTCGTCTGGATAAAGGTTAAATTTTTAAAAAAATCGAATGAATTGTATTGTATTCCACATATTAAAACTGTGTATTATGATTGGCCACCGGGTAGAAGTTGCCGTACAGTACAGATCTAGGATCAGCTTACCTGCGCCAAAACCTAACCTTATCCAATAGGAAGAAAAAGCACACAAATGCAAAACCTGACCTTTCCAGTGGCAAATTCACCTTACTCATGAATGCATGGAGTCCGTGTTTTTTTGTATTGGATAATGGCACCCCCTAATGGTTAGAAGGGCACATTATTTATATGGTTGTGGATGGAAATGTGGTCAGGTCAGGGATTGGACACCATGCCAAACTCGCCCTTTCCATTGGACTATGAGCAGATGGCAGCTCCCCTGTGCACGAGGCAGGGAGAATCTCTTCCAATAAGCCGGTAGCAGCTCATGTCTTTGAAGCAGCTACCGGTAACTGCATAGTGATGTTTCCTGCTCTACCCTCCCCTTCTATCTGTTCTGTCCTCCTCTTGAAATCGCCTCTTCCTTCTCTCTCTCGTTAAAGATATGTTATGGCTATAATGGCAATGGGGTAATATCGATACCATGGTGCTGTGAACCAGGGGACTATAACGTTTGCAGAAGTAGACTGGTCTAATGGGGTGTTATTTCCGACCACAAGTTTCTCCACAATGAAAAGGAACTTGACACCTCATATTGACCTGGCTGCTTTATGAGTCACTACAATGCGAAGCAGCTAGACCCCAACTCAATCCTTCCACCAAATAGAGAAACAGCTGAATTAAATAGCCTCCTACATCCGCCTCTGCTTTCATCTTTTCAACCACATGGGCTCGTTCAATAATAGAACGTGATTTATTACAGTAACAGAAAACACTGCATGCAAAGAAATATATAAAAGGAGAGCGCAAGAAACTGTCGTCTCAGGCCGAGCCCTCCTCAAAACGAGGGAAGAGTACATCCTCCTCGACACGCAGCGTGGCGTTTTAATCAATCAATCCCAATTTATTTGTGCCGCTTGAAAAATGTACAAAAAAAAATGTTTCACCTGGACTCGATCAGCGCAGCCTCTTCGGGCTTTCTGGGTTGTTCAGGGTATATCATCATCACCATCTAGGCCAATGCAAGGCAGAGCAATAAGCAAGGCAAATCCCTTAAAAAGACCTAACCCAAGTCTATTCCAAAAAGAGGGCTACTCAGAGTAGACTAACTAGGCCAATGACGCAGTATGTGAAGTTATATTGGAAGTGACCTAAATATAATTAAAAGGAGTCTTTCTGATCACGTACTGTATATTGACTCCATTAAATCTTCAGAAATGTGTGTGTGTGTGTGTGTGTGTGTGTGTGTGTGTGTGTGTGTGTGTGTGTGTGTGTGTGTGTGTGTGTGTGTGTGTGTGTGTGTGTGTGTGTGTGTGTGTGTGTGTGTGTGTGTGTGTGTGTGTGTGTGTGTGTGTGTGTGTGTGTGTGTGTGTGTGTGTGTGTGTGTGTGTATCTTCACTGGCTGTCTGCACATTGACACTATTCGGGGCTTAATCAGTGGTGTAGAGGTTCCTGGAGAAGTGGGTAAATTCTAATTTTGCAAAAACAAAAATCCCACACGGGACCCTGTGTGATTAATGACATGACAAACAGTGACATACACTCTGAACTAAATAAAAATGATTCATCTCATTATGGGTTTTTTTCACAGTCAGGCCAATTCAAGCTTTACCGTGGCAGTATGCTAATAGTAGGCCTACTATTTAAATGAGGCTGTCAACTGAGTCAAAAATTCCCAGGTTTCAGATTTGATTTCTTTCTTTCAGGTGTTTGCCCTCGAAGTCACACTTTTTTTAAATAGAAAAACACACACATCAGATGTTATAAGTCTGAGTTTGAGAAACGTTGAATACATTTCAACTTTTCGAGTGTAGTTACCCTTTTAATTAAACTGTGCAGGCACCGAGTACTGTTGTTTGGTTAGGGGTGTTTCTGGAGTGCACATGAGATGCCGGTTTGCAAAACAAATGGCCGCTGGACTGAAGTAATAATCGTGATATCATTCTGCCAGGTAGGCATAGACTGATTTGTAGCTAGTTAACATTGAATTTGAGAGGGTGTTTGGGAAAGCCTTTCCATTGACCAGAAGACGGTTGGCCCTTTCATTAGCATCGCTATATTTGTTCTGTTCCTTAATTGTTTGAAACCTGGACATTTTACTTAATATTATGAGGTCTTACCTTACTTGAAAGTAGCCTATATCCAAAATAAATTATTATTTATTTCTTAATTTAAGAAAAAAAATGTACCTTTATTTTCTCGGGAGTCATACTGAGACCATGCTCATTTTTACAGATTAATTACATAAATTACAGTAAATATACACATCAAAATATGAATCCAAAATGAAAGCAGAATGAAAAACACCGTCATAAAAAAAACACATTCACCAGTAATGTGGTCCTCAATCAGCTTCCTGAATTTAAACTAGAGGCACTAAAACATCAAATGTAAGAACATTTTGACGGCTGTTCCAGAAATAAGGTGCAACAAAACTAAAAGCTGATTTACCAAAGGACACAGTTGGCCATCTCTGTGACCGGGTGTGGAAACTCGTATGTATAAAGTTTAGTAATGATGTTAGGTACAGTGTGACTTTTTGTAAAAGGGCTTTATAAATCAAAACATAGCAATGTATCAAAAGCTGCGTGATATCAAAGAGGGCCAACCAACTGTCTGGGATAGAATGCAGTGATGAGTACTTCAATTCTTGCCTGTAATAAAGCGCAGTGCTCCATGATAAACTGCATCTACTGACTTTAATGAAGTGGCAGCTGCTTTCATATAGATGCTGTCGCCATAGTCTAGGACCAATAGGAACGTCAACTGAATAATCGGCTTTCTATTATGTAGCGAGAGTGTCACGCCATGACCGTAGTTATCTTTGTTTTCAATATTATTTGGTTTGGTCAGGGTGTGATAAGGGTGGTGTGTTTGGTTTTGTATTGTCTAGGGGTTTTTGTATGTCTAGGGTTTTTTGTATGTCTAGGGTTTTTTGTATGTCTAGGGTTTTTGTATGTCTAGGGTTTTTGTATGTCTAGGGTTTTTGTATGTCTAGGGTTTTTGTATTGTCTAGGGTTTTTTGTATTGTCTAGGGTTTTTTGTATGTCTATGGTTTTTTGTTTATATGTTGTTGCCTAGATTGGTTCTCAATCAGAGGCCGCTGTTTATCTTTGTCTCTGATTGGGAACCATATTTAGGTAGCCATATTCCTTGGTTTATCTGTGGGTTATTTGTCTATGTGTTGTTGCCTGTGTCCGCACTCAGTTTATATAGCGTCACGTTCGTTTCGTTAGTTTGTTTAAGTGTTCTTCGTTTGAATTAAAAGTAAGAATGTATTCATCTCACACTGCGCCTTGGTCTCATCGTTACAACGAACGGGACAGAGAGGCAGGACCTATTTCTATAGAAGGAAGCCCATTTTTACTCGCAGCTTCTTAACTAACTCATCAATATGCTTTTTAATTGACAGATTTTCATCTATCCAGATGCCCAGATATGTGTAAGCATGGACACGATCAATAAGGACACCATCCAAAGTACATAGAGTGCCTTCATATTCAGCCCCCTTGATTTTTTTAAACGTTAGCTTTATTTTAAAATTGCTAAAATAAAATATTATAAATTGCTCATCAACCTACACACAATACCCCATAATGACAAAGCAAAACACAGGTTTTAGATTAGATGCAACAAAATCGGAAAATTCACCAAGGGGGGTGAATACTTTCACATTTCCGTAAGATTTCAGACCCTTTACTCAGTACTTTGTTGAAGCACTGTTGGCAGCAATTACAGCAGAGTCTCTTTGTATACAGTGCCTTGCAAAAGTATTCACCCCCTTGTTGAATTTTCCTATTTTGTTGCATTACAGCCTGTATTTAAATAGATTTTTAATTGGATTGAATGTAATGGACATAAACAAAATAATTCAAATTGGTGAAGTGAAATAAAATAAAAATGTAAAAACTGAAAAGTGGTGGGTGTATATTTATTCATCCCGTTAGCTATGAAGCCCCTAAATAAGATCTGGTGCAACCAATTACCTTCAGAAGTCACATAATTAGTTAAGTAATGTCCACCTGTGTGCAATCTAAGTGTCACAAGATCTGTCACATGATCTCAGTATATATACACCTGTTCTGAAAGGCCCCGGAGTCTAAAACACCACTAATCAAGGGGCATCACCAAGCAAGTGACACTATGAAGACCAGGGAGCTCTCCAAACAGGTCAGAGACAAAGTTGTGGAAAAGTACAGATCAGGGTTGGGTTATAAAAAAATATCTGAAACTTTGAACATCCCACGGAGCACCATTAAATCCATTATTAAAAAATGGAAAGAATATGGCACCACAACAAACCTGCCAAGAGAGGGCCGCCCACCAGAACTCACGGACCAGGCAAGGAGGGCATTAATCAGAGAGGCAACAAAGAGACCAAAGATAACCCTGAAGGAGCTGCAAAGCTTCATAGTGGAGATTGGAGTATCTGTCCATAGGACCACTTTAAGCTGTACACTCCACAGAGCTGGGCTTTAAGGAAGAGTGGCCAGAAAAAAAGTAATTGCTTAAAGAAAAAATAAGCAAACACATTTCATGTTCCCAAAACATATGGAAGAAGGAACTCTGGTCAGATGAGACTAAAATTGAGCTTTTTGGCCAGGAAAACGCTATGTCTGGCGCAAACCCAACACCTCTCATCACCCCGAGAACAACATCATGTTTTTCATTAGCAGGGACTGGGAAACTGGTCAGAATTGAAGGAATGATGGATGGTGCTAAATACAGGGAAATTATTGAGGGAAACCTGTTTCAGTCTTCCAGAGATTTGAGACTGGGATGGAGATTCACCTTCCAGCAGGCCAATTGTTATGCAGGTGAATGAGGACCCAAAAGCGACTTAACAGAAACAGAGTTTATTCCAGTCTTAACAAAAAACGATTAATCCTGAATTCTTTCACAGGTAATGTCCAAACAGGAATAACTGAAATCCTCTAGTCAGTAGAGGGGAACAACAGGAGATGCAACCACAGACTGCAGGTCGCTTCGGGTTGGCGCAGGCCGTAGCTGATAGAGACACCTGCTCACACGCAGCATCTGAAGAAGGCAAAAACACGACAGGACGAAACAAGAACACAGTACAGCAAACAAGGATCCGACAAGGACAGAAGCGGAAACAGAGGGAGAAATAGGGACTCTAATCAGAGGGCAAAATAGGGGACAGGTGTGAAAGAGTAAACGAGGTAGTTAGGAGAATGAGGAACAGCTGGGAGCAGGAACGGAACGATAGAGAGAGAGAGAGAGAGAGAGAGAGGGAGAGAGATAGAGAGAGGGAAAGAACCTAATAAGACCAGCAGGGGGAAACGAATAGAAGAGAAAGCACAGGGACAAGACATGACAATCTATGACAAAACATGACACAATGACCCCAAGCATACTGCTACAGAAACATTTGAGTGGTTTAAGGGGAAACATTTAAATGTATTGGAATGGCCTATTCAAAGCCCAGACCTCAATCCAATAGAGAATCTATGACATGACTTAAAGAATGCTGTGCACCAGCAGAACCCATCCAACTTGATGGATCTGGAGCAGTTTTTCCTTGAGGAATGGGCATAAATCCCAGAGGCTAGATCTGCCAAGTTTATAGAGATATACCTCAAGAGACTTGCAGTTGTAATTGCTGCAAAAGGTGGCTCTACAAAGTATTGACTTCGGGGGGGGGGGTCGTTATGCACGCTCAAGGTCTGTTTTCTTGTCTTATCTCTTGTTTGTTTCACAATAAAAAATATTTTACATCTTCAAAGTGGTAGGCATGTTGTGTAAATCAAATGATACAACCCCCCCCCCCCCAGAAAAAAAAATCAATTTTAATTCCAGGTTGTAAGGCAACAAAATGGGAAGAATGTCAAGGGGGTTAATACTTTCGCAAGCCACTGTCTACCGCTACAAGATTGGCACACCTGTTTTAGGGAGTTTCTCTCATTCTTCGTTGTCGACCCTCAAGCTCTGTCAGGTTGGATGGGGAGTGTTCCTGCACAGCTATTTACAGGTCTCTCCAGAGATGTTCGATCGGGTTCAAGTCCTGGCTCTGGCTGGACCACTCAAGGACATTCAGAGACTTGTCCCGAAGCCACTCCTGCGTTGTCTTGTGTCCCTAGGGTTGTTGTCCTGTTGTAAGGTGAACCTTCTCCCCAGTCTGATGTCCTGAATACTCTGGAGCAGGTTGTCATCAAGTATATCTCTGTACTTTGCTCCGCTCATCTTTCCCTCGATCCTGACTAGTCTCCCAGTCCCTGCCGCTGAAAAATATCCCCACAGCATGATGCTGCCACCACCATGCTTCACCTTAGGGATGGTTCCACGCTTGGCATTCATACGCTTGGCATTATAAGGGCACAGGGCGAGACCCAAATGCAGACACAGGAGGCAGCTGGTTGAGCTCCGATATTTATTATATAACAAAAGGGGTAGGCAAAAGGCAGGTCGGGGATGGATGAGAGTTCATATACCAGGTCAGAGTCCAAACAGTACCAGGCGATAGGCAGTCACGAGGTCAGAACAGGCAGAGTGGTCAGGCAGGTCGATACAGCGTCAGGACAGGCAAGGGTCAAAACTAGGAGGGCTCGGGAAAAAACAGAGACTGGAAAAATAGGAGCTAGGAAAAACGCTGGATGACTTGGCAAAACGAGACGAACTGGCAAAGAGAGATAGGAAACACAGGGATAAATACTCTGGGGACTAATGGGGAAAACAGGTGACACCTGGAGGTGGGTGGAGACAATCACAATGATGACAGGTGAAACAGATCAAGGTGTGACAGGCATTCAATTTCATCAGACCAGGGCATATTGTTTCTCATGGTCTGAGAGTCTTTAGATGCCTTTTGGCAAACTCCAAGTGGGCTGACATGTGCCTTTTTACTGAGGAGTGGCTTCCGTCTGGCCACTCTACCATAAACATTTTAAGCTAAACATTCTGATCTTTTCTATCAGCCTTATTAATTGATACAGCCTATACCTCCCCTACACTACCTCCCCATAACTGCCATGCAGAGGAAATATCAGCCCGTGCAGAGAAGCACAAGATTGATCTTCACTCAATTTTCTAGAGTTTTCCTCCTTAGTTAACACTATCAACATTTCCCTTTACTGGGTGAATTGTGATCGAATCAACGCAATATTAGCCACTTTCAATGCAACATATCAAACTATGTAAAAAAACAAAACAAACTATGCAAGACTTGGTATGCAAAAATAACTATGCAAGAGATTTTGTTGTAGGCAGAACGCATTGGAGTAGGATTCTATTACATTGACAGGCACAATTTAGCCCATATTCTGCACAGATCGGAGCTGCATAACCAATCAGAGCTGCAGAAGGCCTATATGCAAATAGACCATTGCCATATGGATCTGTGCAATTGGACTGGACTGTGTTTACAGCATGAGTAGTCGTGAGTAGATGCGCTTGTTTTGTGATCAAAGCGAGAGCTGCGTGTAGCCACGTGTGCACATTTGTTTATATCCTTTACTAGTTAGTGAGTTATTAGCCCAGTTATAGATCATTTGTAGTCAGTGATTGGTTCCTACAAGAGCACAACATGTGTACATTTCTAGACATCTTTGAAAAGCGAGTCAGGTAAATGACCTTTTTGGTCTTAAAGGGGCAGTGTTGTATTTTGAGACAGGCTTGAATAAGCTAGGCAGCCAATAGGCAGAGGGTAGCATAATTTGTCTGATTCTCTGTAATAAAGGTATGGTAATAATAATAAATTTGATTTTGTAAAGTAAGTTCTTGCATCAAACACAACAACATTTTCAGTCACCTCCTTGTCTGAAGGACAAGTGGATGAACATGTTAAATGTCAAGCCCAAAAGTATCATGGAATGTAGGCCTACATTGAACACCACACATTGGCTGCTGCTGTGGGCGAAATTATAGAACAGCTATTTCCAAGTTAACATTTTGATGGTAGGCCACTCTGGTAGTCCTACATTATGATCACAGTAGCCTACTTGACCACTGTCTGAAACTGTAAAGCGGGTACATCCTCAGTGTTCACAATAAACACGTGCTAGAATTTGCACATCCTTTTTACAAAGTTCAAGTTTGTGCTCAGCAGACCTGATATTTGCTCAGTGACCCCCAAAAATTGATTGAACATTGATTGTGGGGATTAAGAAGTGAGTACATGCAATGGCCACAAACATTAAAGGTAAATGGTGTTTTCCTGCGTATACCCTCCTACTACAGCACATGTTTTATGCTCATCACAGAGGACAACGCTGATTAGCATTCAGGAGGCTACGCTAAACCAAGCCAAGCAGTGTGGCAGGATGCGATATGAGACTGTCAGCTAAATGTGCTGTGAATTGATAGTGAGGAGTTGACCCTCTGGGCAGAGAGATTGTATTTAAACAGTTCTCTGATTATCACGTTAAATGAGCATGAGTCTGTCGCATGCTAATTGCGGTGGGATAGAAGTGGCAGTCGGTTGTGTGGGGAGAGATGCGCTAAATCAATCGTTAGCGTATACGGATGAGTTAGACTACTCTCCGGGAGCTGGGTTGTCCAGCGTGTGTGTGTGTGCATTCTTTCCTGTTTGTGAATGCGTTCATCTGCGCCTGTGTGTATGTGTGCGTGTATTCCAGCTGCACCTTCAGAATCATTCATCTCATTTGCCTGCTAGAAAATCACACTCCATTTACATGGGGCTGTAAATTAATTGAGATATAATGTGTGATTTATTTGTCCGTTGCTATCATTTTCAGTCAGCGTGGTAGTACAATTATCATATTTTCTGCTTCGGAAGAAAATGTATACCTTATATTATTTCCACCCTGGTTACATTGAATAAATTACGCAATTTTGTCAGCCAAATTAGCTCATTCTGCATGGGCATTTTGCTCTTGTCTTGTCCTCAGTCAGAAGTCAATGCACTTTTATTAGTTGTTCAGAGCTATCAACTTGATACTTAATAACATTTTGATATAATAATATATACCATTTAACAGACACTTTTATCCAAAGCAACTTAGTCATGCATGTACACAATTTAAGGATGGGTGGTCCCGAGAATCAAGCCCACTGTCCTGGCATTGCAAGCACCATGCTCGCCCAACTGAGCTATAGAGGACCATACTATCAGACAATAAAAACAACATCCTGACAGTTTTTCAGAGTGTGTAGAGAGCCACAAGAGACAACAGACTAGAGTCAGTTCCACTTTTTATTTATTGATTTAACCATTCACCAAATAGATTAATCTGACCCTTTTTGCATCCAAGAAATCATTGAGAAATCAGATAGTCATTATTGACCACATACATATGTAAAACACAAAACACACCAAACTAAACATACAGCTACAGGCTTAAACTTAACTTGTTTAATTCCCTTGACTTTGCGGTTCAAGTTTATTTTCAATTGTAAAATAGCAGAAATCCGTGTAGAGCCACACCCATTCCCTATAAACACACACTCACTAAATGCACACACCTTCGATACATACCCCTATAAAAACCTACTCCCCCATTCAATACTTTTAATACCACTAAATATACAGTGTACACATACTATATATCCCGACTAAAATACCTTTGGCCTACTACACCTGCTGCCTTCCCGAAAGAGAGAAATGTAGCAAATGTTGATGTGAACAGAACATTGAGGAGTATTGCAACTCTTTGCTGTTGATTGGGTGACCGCGTATAGTGCGCTCCGCTTCAGCAGGATGTTTTTAGCAAGCCAAGATTTTTAAGCAAGCCTTCCGGTCGACACCCCTTCATGCCCATCGAGCAAACGTATCTCAGTTGTAAGAAAACAATGTCGTTCAGCACACTGTCGCAAAACATAGCAAGACGTTTTACCAACTGAACACACCCTTGGCGTTTTAAAGGCCAAGCAGCTCCTTGGGGCAGTGTTTCTCAACCCTGGTCCTGGGGACCTAAAGGGGGGCACATTTTTGGTGATCATTCTTGTTTTTGCTTGACACCAACGATTGTTGACTTTTCCAAAAAGCAGGACTCGATTGTCACAGAATACTTGTTGTTTGACATAGAATTGTGTAGTAAATAGTGACGCAAGAGATCATTTGTGTATAAAGACCTGGCTTTATACCGTTAATTAAACAGTCCCTACGGTTATTCAAATACTGTAGAGTAGATTGTTGTAGAAAATTGAACACATTTTATGACTAGCGTATTTAAACTGAATGCTCACTTTCACTGCTGTTAAACAATCTGTGAATCGCTGCCTCCTCTTGTGACTGTTGGTGCTGAAGCAATGTGCTGCACCCTGCAACCAGAGTTTTGTTTCCCTCTAACTATACAAGTTTATTTTCCCCCTGTAACTAGTCCGTTATAGCCCACCAGAAAGTGTTTGTAGTCAAAAACCCACTCCAGGGTAAAGATCCATTCTGATTGGTGTCCTTTCGTATCCAGTTCTGTCCTGGGCTTGGTCTTGTGCCCACAGCCATAAACTACAGTAGGTGAGATCTCTTTGAGAGGAATAAAAAGTGTGTGCAGTACAGACAATCTGTACACAGTCTGTCAACGCCATACTATAGCAACAACATGTTGAAAGAATTTTAGGTTTACACCAAATGATTGTATTCCACAAGAGGTTGTAAAGGTGCTTATTGTGTCTGTACGTACCTGCAGTTTTTGAGAGTGCATATGGAGACACAGGAGACAGTTACTCTGTATTTCTTTAGTTAACCATTCCCCCAATAGATCAACCAGACCCATGTTACATGACGAAAACACAGATAAATCAGACACAACTTGCAGTGTATTAGATACTCGTTGTTGACCCCGTAAACCATCCTTCCGGAAAGCTCCATCCCTTTCCAATGGCAAGCGTTAACCACCTTGCCAGGCAGGGCACTGGCACAGACCGTCTTGGGCTGGGCAGGCGGGCGGCGGGGCACCAACCAGCCAATCCCCATCTGCCACCCCCCGCCACCAATCCTCTTAACCCTCATCATAATACCACTGGGCGTGCCGGTCTTAGTGCCCCGTGCCAGGGATGCCCGCTGGAAAATATCTCATGTATTGGAGACTGGCGAGGAAGAGACAGATGGGAAGCTGGGAGAAGGGAGGGGTCCACCCGGAGGTAAGGGCTCTCCTGGTGATAAGGCACTGGGTACCTCCCGGCTGTGGAGGATAGTTGGTAGCAGGAGGTGTTGCTATCAGAGTGGAACAGAAGCGAGGTGGAGGTTTGATGTTGGACGTGTGAGAGGATAAAAAGGGATGTCTTGGTGGGTTTAGCTTGCTACTCATGCTATGCCGAGAGCAATGACAACGACATCCCATCCCCATGCAGGCACCACAAAAACGCACACTATCCTCTCTCTCTCTCTCTCTCTCTCTCTCTCTCTCTCTCTCTCTCTCTCTCTCTCTCTCTCTCTCTCTCTCTCTCTCTCTCTCTCTCTCTCTCTCTCTCTCTCTCTCTCTCTCTCTCTCTCTCTCTCTCTCTCTCTCTCTCTCTCAGATTACAATGTCAGGTTATGATTATCTCGTCAAGAAATGTTGATAAGGAGAGATGAATTGCCAATAGTCATAATTTTCCTTGTGTTGTTTTCTGCGCTCTCTTCAGTTGAAAGTATAACTCTACAATGCCATTGATGTAGCTGTTTGTGGCTGCCAGCAATTGTCGACAAAACAAACCTTCTGACCCACAGGTTGCAACATTGCATTGTTTCTAGTCCTATCTATTTCCAACATTTTAACATTTGAAGACTGATGTTCTCCATGGGAGGCTGTGGGGTGTTGGCTCTTTGAGATGAAAATATTTCACAGTGCTCGTCTGTCTGTGAGCATAAATGTTTTTTTTTGTTTGCCTGTCTGGGTAGAAGCTGACCCAACTCTCTCTCTCTCTCTCTCTCTCTCTCTCTCTCTCTCTCTCTCTCTCTCTCTCTCTCTCTCTCTCTCTCTCTCTCTTCCAGGAGTCATCCTCCAGGCCTCTCGTCTCTCCCTGGCTGGGGAGTCTTCTAGAAGGGGGCCCCTCCTGACCACCATGAAAGGGTTAGGAGCCAACCGCAATCGCTCCGACTCCTGCGACCCCACCCAGGGCCCCCGGAGCCCCTGTACCCCCACCAGGCCTCCACACTGCCTCGGAGCCCCTACCTTCTCAGCCCCACCAGCATGGACCACTACGGCACCATGGACCCGCACCACTACAACCCCTCTGTGGACCACCACTACAATCAGGGCTCCCTGCCCCCGGACTATTCTCTCCCCCTCAACAACCAGCTGTCCAACAGCAGCACCTTCCCCCGCATCCATTACAACGCCCACTATGACCCGTCCGACTTCTCCCCGCCACAGGGGGACAGCATCGGGGGCATTAGCACGGGAACCCTGGGCACCTCCATGTCCATGGGCATGGGAATGGGCATAGGGATGCATGGCTCGAGTGGCATGGGGGGCCTGCAGAGCAGTCGGGGGCCCATGATCACCAGCGGCTCTGCCACCATCTCCGGCGGGGCCAAGATGAACCGGCAGCTGGCGCCTAACTTGCTGGACCAGTTGGACAAGCAGCTGCCTGGGGGGCCCAGAGATGGCTTCAGCACACTGCAGTTCCACCGGAGCACATCGGCCGCCCTCTCCGCCGCCTCCAAGCAGCGCACCGACAGCCCCGGACGCATCCGTAACCTGGTGTGCTCTGTCCAGAAGCTCTTTGCCAAGTCACAGTCCATGGATGGCCACAACCTCAAGGGTGTCAATGGGCGTTCGGGGGCAGGAAGTGGCAGCGGTGGGACCTCATCCGGGACAGAGGACGGTGGGAAGCGGGAACAGCGAGCAAAGAGCAAAGACCGGGGCGGGTCCAAGTCAGACGGGGGCGGGACGGGCAAGCGGCGGCCGCGCTCCAACATGTCGGGCTATTGGAGCTCGGACGACCTGGACAGTGCTGACCTCAGCAACTATCGCAATCCCATAGCCATGACACTGGGACGACCCACAGCGCATGCCACCCAGCACGCCACCCACGGTACTGCCTACGATTCCCAGCAGGGGGCACTACAGCAGCAGCAGGGGCACCAGAGCCGCTACGTGGTCCACAGCGGATACAACACCATCAGCTCATCCAAGAGCCACAACGAGGTCATAAAGTATCAACAGGCACTGCCAGGACCTGGGGGCGGAGGTGGGGGCGGAGGAGGAGGTGGGATCAGCATGGGGGTGAACAGTAATGACTTTATGAAGGGGGGTTCGTGGTCGACACTGACCCTGGGTCAGCCCAGACAGGTGCTGCAGAAGGGCCACTCGGCCACCCTGGACCGGTCCATGCTCAAGTCCAAGTCGTGCCAGCAGGAGCTGGCCTGCAACTACCTGCAAGTGGGCCGACAGGTGAGTAGTATCTAAAAAATGTCTGTTGTCAAACGGATATGTGCTAGACATAAAGAAATTGTGGAGAGATAGAATAAGGCATAGTGGACACAACTCCAAAAGTGGCAACATATTAAAGATTTTAAAGGGGATATTCTTTTTACCAAAATAGGAAAATATGACAAAAATACACTTTCTGTCAAACAATAACACTTTTTATATATAAGCCTATATAAGCATATATTTTGAAAATAATTACACATTTATAGACAAATTTGATGTTTCAAAATAAACGTTTTCGTATGGTTTCATGTTTTGAACAGATATTTTGATCATTTTCATCCATAGCCACTTGTTATGAACATGTTATTCATTCAAAGTGTTTTGTTTCTGTGATACTCAGAGGCTGAGAAATTGGCAAAACAGCTAATCTGACCTACTGGTATGGCCTAAAATGGCCGAAAATATAGGCGATATGGGCGCCGGTGCCATCAGACTCTTAGCTCTAACTTTGGAATGCTATGGGCTATCAATTCAGTTCCTATTGCATCTAAAAGATGAGACTCTCGATTTGGTATTTTTTAGCTACAGTGGTTGCCATGCCCCCCCAGGGGCCACATCTGGGGTAGCTCCATAGAGCCAGTGGTGGAAAAAGTGCTCAATTGTCATACTTGAGTAAAAGTAAAGATACCTTAATAGAAAATGACTCAAGTAAAAGTGAAAGTCACCTAGTAAAATACTACTTGAGTAAAAGTCTTTATTTGGTTTTAAATATACATAAGTTTCAAAAGTAAATGGAATTGCTAAAATGTACTTGAGTATCAAAAGTAAAAGTAAAATAAAAATCATTTCAAATTTCTTATATTAAACAATCAAGAAGGCATTTGTTTATTTTTTTAATTTTATTGACAGATATCCAGGAGCACACTCCAACACTCAGACATCATTTAGTTTAGTGAAGTAAAAGTTGCCCAAAATATAACTAGTAAAGTGCAGATACCCCAAAAAACGACTTAAGTATCACTTACGTACTTTACACCACTGCATAGAGCCCCACATAATACCCATAAAACCTAGAGGTCAAACAGTGAAATGGTTCCAATCATTTTACCACCATTCATTTTTTCCACAGGGGTTTTTAGAAACACCATGCTGTAGGTCATGTAAGTGTCTGCTACTGTACATGCAATATGCTTTGTGGACTTCACTGGACAGAGGTTGCTGTCCGGTTTTGTGCTAAAACAAACGTGTGGTTGACTTTATTCTGCCAATGCGTCTTCTTATTGTCTCGGTCTTTAGGCCTATATGTCACGGTCACAAGGTGTGGTGCTTCTATTACTAAGTTTACTAAGTTTACATTTTCAGTTTAGCCACGCAAAACAAGTACACAAAATAGAGATTACTATGTTAACACAGAAATCATGGTAAATTGTGGGGGGGTTGTCTGAAATGGCCATTTTTGACCACTTGAGGGTCAAAATTGACCCCTGTTGGCACTTATAGGGTTAAATATTCCAACAAATATCCAGACAGTTTTTCAGGTTTGACAAAGATCTGTTTGGATCGAAACATAAAACTTGTAGCCTTGTGACTACAATAAACCTACTATACTGTATGTGTTGGACCATTTGAGTGTTAGGTTGACTATTCCTCCACTGTATGTCCGATTGTCTTGTTTTTCAATTACCTCAGTTTATTTCACTAAGATATGGCCCTGTCTACCAGTTTTGTATGATTACTGTGCATCATCCATTTGATCAGCCTGACTTTATGTCGTGACATTTATCCATGTGACATTAACATGCTTTTTTTACCCATAGAATTGTTTTGATACAAATTGTTTTTACTTGGTTTTCAAAGTAAAGATATTGAGGGAGGAGTTGGTCGAATGTAACAGCCCTATAGCATTCTTAATGATTTAATTCATTTTTTTGTAGTTCAAAACGTTTATTTACATGTGCAATCGATAACACCATAGCTATGGTCAAGAAAAATAGGATGGTGTCCCTCAGGGATCTGTTGTGGGTCTTTAGAGCATACTGTAGATACTTTAGATTACTGAATGAATTCAGCAAAACAAATTATATTATGTGAATATCACAATACACACACAATCCTCTCAATATAAATGACATAGTGGTATATTGTCATATATAAGAATATATATGGGCTGCTGCTTGTAGGGGGACTGGAGTAACACGCTGGGTCGCAGCGGTGGAGTAGCCGGAGCCAACGAGATCCCATGCAGGCGCATGCGGAGTGGCAGCTATGTGAAGGCCATGGGTGACCTGGAGGACAGCGACGACTCAGACGTCAGCATCAAGCCCTCGCCCAAAATGGCCGCCCGCCGCCAGAGCTACCTCAGGGCCACCCAGCAGTCTCTGAGCGACCAGCTACCGTCACGCAAGTAAGCTCAGCACCAAAGTATCCCACATGGACATTCATTTAGGCAAACATGCATTCATGTCAGCATACTAACATGTAGACTTTTTTGATGTAGCGATTTGATCAATACTGCCTTGCTGACATAGAGTTTGTAGACTTTATAACACTTTCAAGTTGACGCAAACCCGAACTACACTGAACAAAAATATAAATTCAACATGTAAAGTGTTGGTCCCATGTTTCATGAGCTGAAATAAAAGATCCCAGAAATGTTCCATACGCACAAAAAGCATTCTTTCTCTAAAATGCTGTGCACAAATTTGTTTACTTCCCTGTTAGTGAGCATTTCTCCTTTGCCAAGGTAATCCATCCACCTGAGAGTGGCATATCAAGAAGCTGAATAAACAGAATGATGATTACACAGGTGCACCTTGTGCTGGGGACAATAAAAGGCCACTCTAAAATGTGCAACACAATGCCACAAATGTCAACATTTTTGAGGGAGCACGCAACTGACATGATGACTGGAGGAATGTCCATTTATTTCTTTACCATAATCCACCTCCAATGTCGTTTTAGAGAATTTGGCAGCCGGGCCTCACAACCGCAGACCACATGTAACCGCGCCAACCTAGGACCTTCACATCTGGCTTCTTCACTTACGGGATGGTCTGAGACCAGCCATCCGGACAGCTGATAAAACTGTGGGTTTGTACAACTGAAGAATTTCAGCACAAATTGTCAGAAACCTTCTCAGGGAAGCTCATCTGCATGCTCATTGTCCTCACCCGGGTCTTGACCTGACTGCAGTTCGGCGTCATAACCGACTTCAGTGGGCATATGCTCACTTTTGATGGCCATTGGCACGCTGGAGAAGTGTGCTCTTCGTGGATGAATCCCGGGTTTCAATTGTACCGGGCAGATGGCAGACAGTGTGTATGGCGTCTTGTGGGTGAGCGGTTTGCTGATGTCAACGTTATGAACAGAGTGCCCCATGGTGGTGGTCGGGTTATGGTATGGCCAGGCATAAGCTACAGACAACGAACACAATTGCATTTTATCACTGGCAATTTGAATGCACTGAGATATCGTGACAAGATCCCGAGGCCCATTGTTGTGTCATTCATCCAACACCATCACCTCATGGCCTGCATACTGACCAGACACGTCACCCATTGAGCATGTTTGGGATGCTCTGGGTCGTGTACGACAGTGTGTTCCAGTTCCCACCAGAATCCACCATCTTCACACAGACATTTAAGAGGAGTGGGACAACATTCCACAGGCCACAACCAACAGCCTGTTCAACAATGTGAAGGAGATGTGTCGCGCTGCATGAGGCAAATGGTCACACCAGATACTGACTGGTTTTCTGACCCACACCCTTACCTTTTTTTCAAGGTATCTGTGACCAACAGATGAAATCCATAGATTTCGGGCCTAATGAATTGATTTCAATTGACAGATTTCCTTATAGGAACTGTAACTCAGTCAAATCCTTTACACTGTTGTGTTTATATTTTTGTTCAGTGTAGCATCAACTCAATTACATTGTATAGGATAAGCATTAACAAGGCTACGTCACATAGCATACACACATCCTTTCACTCTCTCTTAGACGCCCACACACAAGCATACAGACGTACACACAGTTACATGATGTATACTTTATCTTTATTTAACTAGGCGAGTCAGTTAAGAACAAATTCTTATTTACAATGACGGCCTACACCGGCCTAACCCAGGCGATGAAGGGCCAATTGTGCACCGCCTGTGGGACTCCCAATCATGGCCGGTTGTGATACAGCCTGGATTTCGAACCAGGGTGTCTGTAGTGATGCCTCTGGCACTGAGATGCAGTGCCTGAGACCGCTGTGCCACTCGAGAAGAATGAATAAGGCTATGTCACATAGTATACACACACATCCACATCCTTTGACTCTCTCTTAGATGCACGCACGCACGCACGCACGCACGCACGCACGCACGCACGCACGCACGCACGCACGCACGCACGCACGCACACGCACGCACGCACACACACACACACACACACACACACACACACACACACACACACACACACACACACACACATAAACAAACACACACACACACTGAGCCCATGGCACCATTTCAAAACAGAGCTGTGACATGCAGGAAGGAGACGGCCATGCTGCCAGCTTTTGGCATGCCAGTAATAATAATAATATATGCCATTTAGCAGACGCTTTTATCCAAAGCGACTTACAGTCATGTGTGCATACATTCTACGTATGGGTGGTCCCGGGGATCGAACCCACTACCCTGGCGTTACAAGCGCCATGCTCTACCAACTGAGCTACAGAAGGACCAGGCCTTGCATACTATAGAGACTAACACACACAGTCAGACAAGCTGTGCTCACTCACGCGTGGGATTAAGCACCGTCAGACTCCTGCCTCCTACACATGCCAGAGCTCTGATTATGGTTTCCTCACCGTTGATTTACTAACATTTCCGCAACGTAGCGGCTTGGCCTGAAAGGATAGAGTCCTCTTACCGTAACATTTTCGGAACATCACACACACGATGCCGCCTTCAGCTACTGCACAGACAAATAGTGAGTCACCACAAACTAGGCTATAGTCTCCTCCTCTCCCCCTGACAGACTGACTAGGGTTTCTAGTTCATTGTCTCTAGATTACATGCTTTCTGAAGCAGACAGACACACACTGGGCTAGACACAGGGGGGGGGACAGTGCATTGGGGGTCCTGTTCATTTTCACATAATGACAAACGAATCGACACCCATTTTGATAAAGTAGTCGCAGAGAATGGGATCAACAATGAGCAAGCTGCTGGGTTTACGGTTTCCTCTAATGTCTCCTTTGATTTGAAGGAACTTAAAGGAGTTTGTAACGTTTGTGTTCTCCATGTTCTCTGTGGTGAGGGTGATATGGCATGACATGTGTGCCAATAGTATCCTACACCTTTGCGTGATAGAATTTGACACGGATGTATTTCCATAGGGACGTGTTGTTGCAGACTGGCCATTATTTGGAAACATACAGACAAGAAAAGAGTAACAAGAACAGGAATACAGTGAACGTTTAGTCCACAAGGCAGCAGCAAATCAACAAGCATACTGGCCAGGCAATCATGAAGCAAAAGTGAATATATTCTGTTACGTCATGATAGACGCAGCTTTTTGTTGATATTGACAACACACACAACAGGATAAAGTAGCAGGAGTGTTGCTTAAAAAAATGACGTCATTAAAATACGTAAATGATTTCAAACCTGCATGCTAAATGACTCTAACCCTGCTCCCCCCCCCACCCTGCCAAAACCCAAACGCCAAACCCCTGTTCTCCCGCCGTGGTCTGCTCCACCCTGGTTGGCAGGAGCAGCAGAGCCCTGGATTACGCCATGCTGCAGGGGGAGCTGGAGGCACTGTGGTCTCCTCTGCACAGTGTGTCCTCTCTGCACCAACTGGGCAGGTCAGTGCTAGGCAGCCAGCTAATCACCATTAGGTGGCAGGCTTACGCTTGCACTGGATTGGATGCTGCCCCAATCAATCAATCAATCAGTCACCCCTCCCCCTGCCCCCCAGGTCTTGCCCACCTCTTCGGGTTACCCATGCCACGTGAGTGCCAACGCCATGCCAAAGTCATGCCACCCACCACACCCGCCTTTTCCTCCAAACTAATTTGCTTCCCCCACTGCCCCCTCTGCCCTCACACAAAGTACCCCCCCTCCCAAATAAAGGATTGCCAATGCCCAGCTGGCCTTCCATGCCAGGGATCTCCGTCTGTACAGTCATGACAAGAATATATATTGCTCAGAGAAATATGATTAAAAATGATTGGATCTCCTGTTATCAATACTCCAGCACCATCCTCTTGCTAGGATAATGACGCTGAGCCTTTTTCTCAAATGTTTTCTGAGATTGGAGAAGACATTGGGAGGGATCTTCAACCACTCATCCATACAGAATCTTACCAGATCCTTAATCATCTGTGCTTATGGACTGCCCGCTTCAATTCAAACCACAGGTTTTCAATAGGGTTCAGGTCCGGGTACTGAGATGGCCATTGCAAATGGTTTATTTTGTGGTCAAATAATTTATGAATTTCTTTCTTTGTTGTTATCCTCGCAAAGGGAGGGTGCCGGAGTATTGAAAACCGGGGTGGCACAAAAATTGACCCCTATCCTTTTTCGTTCCACGAAATGAGTATTTTAACAATTAAAATGTCCTTGTGAAGCTTGCATTCAATTGCCACTCCCTGTTGGACACTATGCACTTCCATTCCCTCTGTCACAAGGGGATTTATGGCTGATTTTAGATTAAATCATCAACCCTGTTACTGTCAACCCTGTTACTGTCAACCCTGTCAACCACTTTATTTGGCAGTTAACAGGCACTTGTTTTTTTAAATTAGAGATGGGAAAACTAGTTTTTTAATTAAATTAAACATGTGCTCTTTATGCACAGAATATAAACATTAGGTGAAATCCCCCCCAAAATGTGATCAATTTGAATTGGTGGAACGACCCACTTCTTAAACAAATATCTTTCTCTGAGCAATTGTATTAGTATAAAATAATAGAATTATCCCATTTATTTAGCATACAATTTCGGTCATGACTGTACAGTTGAAGTAGGAAGTTTACATACACTTTAGCCAAATACATTTAATCTCAGTTTTTCACAATTCCTGACATTTAATTCTAGTAGAAATTCCCTATTTTAGGTCAGTTAGGATCACCACTTTATTTTAAGAATGTGAAATGTCAGAATAATAATAGAGAGAATGATTTATTTCAGCTTTTAGTTCTTTCATCACATTCCTAGTGGGTCAGAAGTTTACATACACTCAATTAGTATTTGGTAGCAATGCATTTAAATTGTTTAACATGCTCAAACGTTTCAGGTAGCCCTCCACAAGCTTCCCACAATAAGTTGGGTGAATTTTGGCCCATTCCTCCTGACAGAGCTGGTGTAACTGAGTCAGGTTTGTAGGCATCCTTGCTCACACGCGCTTTTTCAGTTCTGCCCACAAATGTTCTTTAGGATTGAGGTCAGGGCTTTGTGATGGCCACTCCAATACCTACTATTTGTTCTCCTTAAGCCATTTTGCCACAACTTTGTAAGTATACTTGGGGTCATTGTCCATTTGGAAGAACCATTAGCGACCAAGCTTTAACTTTCTGACTGATGTCTCGAGATGTTGCTTCAATATATCCACATAATTTTCCTTCCTCATTATCTATTTTGTGAAGTGCACCAGTCCCTCCTGCAACAAAACAAAGCACCCCCACAATATGACGCTGCCACCCCCGTGCTTCACGGTTGGGATGTTGTTCTTCGGCTTGCAAGCCTCCCCCTTTTTCCTCTAAACATAATGATAGTCATTATGCCCAAACAGTTCTATTTTTGTTTCATCAGACCAGAGGACATTTCTCCAAAATGTACGATCTTTGTCCCCATGTGCAGTTGCAAATCGTAGTCTGGATTTTTTATGGCGGTTTTGGAGCAGTGGCTTCTTCCTTGCTGAGCAGCCTTTTAGGTTATGTCGATATAGGACTCGTTTTACTGTGGATATATATACTTTTGTTCGCGTTTCCTCCAGCACCTTAACAAGGTCCTTTGCTGTTGTTCTGGGATTGATTTGCACTTCTCGCACCAAAGTATGTTTATCTCTAGGAGACAGAACACGTCTCCTTCCTGAGCGGTATGACGGCTGCGTGGTCCCATGGTGTTTATACTTGCGTACTATTGTTTGTACAGATGAACGTGGTACCTTCAGGCGTTTGGAAATTGCTCCGAAGCTGAACCAGACTTGAGGTCTACCATTTTTTTTCTGAGGCCTTGGATGATTTCTTTAGATTTTCCCATGATGTCAAGCAAAGAGGCACTGAGTTTGAAGGTAGGCCTTGAAATACATCCAAAAGTACACCTCCAATTGACTTAAATGATGTCAATTAGCCTATCAGAAGCTTCAAAAGCCATGACATATTTTTATGGAATTTTCCATGCTGTTGAAAGGCACAGTCAACCTAATGTATGTAAACTTCTGACCCACTGGAATTGTGATACAGTGAATTATAAGTGAAATAATCTGTCTGTAAACAATTGTTGGAAAAATGACTTGTGTCATGCACAAAGTAGATGTCCTAACTGACTTGCCAAAACTATAGTTTGTTAGCAGGAAATTAGTGGAATGGTGGAAAAATGAGTTTTAATGACTCCAACCTAAGTGTATGTAAACTTCCAATTTCAACTGTAACGGAATGATCATCACAATCACATGAAAAGTGAAATGTCATGTCGCTATCACTGTGGGCCAGCAAAGACAAATAAATACTAGGTTCTCTTTTGGTAATCACATTCATTATTGCTGATATGAAGTGAATGTGGATTCTTTTCCCTACTAGTCTTTGATATTGGCACCCTGATGCGTGGAATAAGACTTTACATATGCTTGACCTGTGTATCATTGGCTTTGCAGTGTTTGAGGGCTACAGTATATGGGTTATATTATTGTAATGAGATGAGATGGGAGAAACATTATTCACAGGTGTCATGATAGGGGCAATGATGCTGACAGGTAATGAAAATGATCATGAATGGAACCAGGGATGAGAAGCGACCTAAACTGAATTTCCCTTCCTTTCATCTCCTGTCTGCCCCTCCCCTCTACTTCTCTCTTTTCTTTCCTTCATAATCCCTTTTCCCACTCCTCTCGGCTCTTCCATTCTTTGCTCATTCTCTCCTTCCCTTCTCTCTGATATCATCCCCCTTGTCTTCTCACATCAACTCTCCTCCCATCCTCTCCTCTCTTCCCCTCCTCCTCCTGTCCCCTTCAGCTGTCTTCCCTCTCTGAGAGAGCTGTCCACCAACCGTAGCCTGGACAACCTGGACTGTCTGGGGGGTCCGGTGGGGGGCTCCCTGTTCCCCCGCTGGGATGATGAGGACTTCAGCCAGGGTGGCGGATGCAGCACCCTGGGGAGGAGCAGCTGCATTAGCCAGGTCAGAGGTCACCTGTGATGGGGGTTGGAGGGGGGGGCGTCTTTGGGGTCATACAACTAGCATGGGACTTGAGCTTATCTCAGCATTAGACTCTATTTTGTTCTTCTTCTTTCCGATCGTACTTAATTATTTTTGTGACAGAATAGTGGGGATGTACAGAGAAAGGGAATTAGATGCAGGAAGGAGCAGATGGGGGAGGGGGGGGGGGTGAGAATTACCTCTACACCAGACTCCGGCACATATAATTGGACATATTTTGATTTTGGAGTGAAGTATAACATTAGCTCTCCAATTCTCCACCTCAGTTGATTCTGCTCTAATGAGGTAGAAGATAGTATTTATACACCTCTCAAAAATCACCTAGCTCATTCCACTCATTCCACCTGCAAATCACTCAAGTCATTTTCAAGAGGCCCCTCTTTTGCCTCGAAATGAGAGTTTGCCTTGTCAAATGGGCAATTACTCTGATAACAGCCTTCAGCGACATGACTGCAATAGAATAATTCTCCTATTGAAAAAAGAAAGAGTCCATTTTCATTATGTCTCTCATATTAATGTTCTGAGCCAAAAAAGCTAATTCCTCCATTTACACAGAAAGATCCATTACCTTTCTAGGTCATCATGGTTATGAAGAACGACTCTTGATCCTCTTTGATCTTTTACAAAAGGCCTGTCAAACTAGGCTTTAGAATCCATTAGTATTAAGCATTCTGATCCCATCTTGGGAAATGTACAACGTCTTATGAATTCAGGAAAATGCATGCGGATTCAGGCCTACATGTAAATTACTCATCTTCAGAGCTGCAAGGTACAGAACGCCTTTCTGTGAGTTGACTGTATGTCAACCAAAAACAGCAGAATAACATTCAATTAATATGACACATTATGCTGCTATTAATAAAGGGGACTGCAAAGTACAGACATGACGATGACCCTAAGAGTTGGCGAGACAGCGCTAAACAGATCGGGGATCAGGCTATAGATCTCAGACCCTCACTCTTTCTCTCACTTTCTCCCTTTTTATCTGTCACTCTTTCTCTCTCGCTCTCTCTGAGCTGTCGTTACTCCCCACTCTTTGATTTACTGAAGCGTGCGACAGAGCCAACTGCATAAGTGACAACTCAAACACCATACTCATCATGTCCCCGTCACTCCAACACGGCGTTAGGCTCGCCTCTTAGAAAGATTGTTCACGTCCCTCAGTCAAACCTCAAGAGTCCTTCATTTGCACTGCTGCGCCTTTAATCTGGCTTCGAAACCAATTTAATGTAAGTCAATCAAATGGCTACGTTTTTATGAGAAGTTAGTCTTTGATTAATACTTACAAAGTGATACTGAAACTAATTGGCAGTTAAAAATTGCATGGTTGTTAGCTTTGCTTAGCTTCTCAACTGCCTTAGACTTTGACAAGTTGCTATGAGGAGTTGATTTGGGAGAAAGTGTTACTGCTGCACTTCCCTGACTCCTCACCCAGCCTTAATACTGTAATGTGTACTGTAATGCTGTAATGTGTCCTCTTGGGTGCATTTTACTGCATTCCATCCAAATGTGTCACACCACCGATAAATCTACGATAATCGAGAATTTGAATAAGTATTTTTCTACCGCTGGCCATGTATTCCACCTGGCTACCTCTACTGCGGCCAACAGCTCTGCACCCCCTGCAGCAACTTGCCAAAGCCCCCCCCCCCACCACCCCCACCCCGCCGCTTCTCCTTCACCCAAATCCAGAAAGCTGATGTTCTGAAAGAGCTGCAAAATCTGGATCCCTACAAATCAGATGGGCTTGACAATCTGGACCCTCTCTTTCTAAAAATTATCTGCCGAGATTGTTGCAATTACTATTACTAGCCTGTTCAACCTCTCTTTCGTATCGTCTGAGATCCCCAAAGATTGGAAAGCTGACCTATAGACCTATATCCATCCTGCCCTGCCTTTCTAAAGTCTTCAATCACCGACCATTTCGAATCCCACCGTACCTTCTCCACTATGCAATCTGGTTTCCGAGCTGGTCATGGGTGCACCTCAGCCTCGCTCAAGGTCCTAAACGATATCATAACCGCCATCGATAAAAGACAGTACTGTGCAGCCGTCTTCATCGACCTGGCTAAGGCTTTCGACTCTGTCAATCACCACATTCTTATCGGCAGACTCAATAGCCTTGGTTTCTCAAATGACTGCCTCGCCTGGTTCACCAACTACTTCTCAGAGTTCAGTGTGTCAAATCGGAGGCCCTGTTGTCCGGACCTCTGGCAGTCACTATTTGGGAGCCACAGGGTTCAATTCTCGGGCCGACTCTTTTCTCTGTATATATCAATGATGTCACTCTTGCGGCTGGTGATTCTCTGATCCATCTCTTACGCAGACAACAACATGCTGTATACATCTGGCCCTTCTTTGGACACTGTGTTAACAAACCTCCAAACAAGCTTCAATGCCATACAACACACCAACTGCTTTAAATGCTAGTAAAACCAAATGCATGCTCTTCAACCGATTGCTGCCTGAACCCGACCGACCAGCATCACTACTCTGGACGGTTCTGACTTAGAATATGTGGACAATTACATATACCTAGGTGTCTGGTAAGACTGTAAACTCTCCTTCCAGGCTCGCATTAAGCATCTCCAATCCAAAATTAAATCTAGAATTGGCTTCCTATTTCGCAAAACAAAGCCTCCTTCACTCACGCTGCCAAACATACCCTCGTAAAACTATCCTACCGATCCTTGACTTTGGCGATGTCATTTACAAAATAGCCTCCAACACTCCACTCAGCAAACTGGATGTAGTCTATCACAGTGCCATACGTTTTGTCACCAAAGCCCCATATACTACCCACCACTGTGACCTATATGCTCTCGTTGGCTGCCCCTCAGTACATATTCGTCGCCAAACCCACTGGCTCCAGGTCATCTATAAGTCTTTGCTAGGTAAAGCCTCGCCTTATCTCAGCTCACTGTTCACCATAGCAACACCCACCATAGCACACTCTCCAGCAGGTATATTTCACTGGTCATCCCCAAAGCCAACACTTCCTTTGGCCGCCTCTAATTCCAGTTCTCTGCTGCCAATGACTGGAACGAATTGCAAAAATCACTGAAGTTGGAGACTTATATCTCCCTCTCTAAATTTAAGCATCAGCTGTCAGAGCAGCTTACCGATCACTGTACCTATTCACAGCCAATCTGTAAATAGCACACACAACTACCGCATCCTCATATTGTTATTTATCTTTTTGCTCTTTTGCACCCCAGTATCTCTACTTGCACATCATCATCTGCACATCTATCACTCCAGTGTTAATGCTAAATTGTAATTATTTCGCCTCTATGGCCTATTTATTGCCTTACCTCCCTACTCTTCTACATTTGCACACACTGTACATAGATTTTTCTATTGTGTTATTGATTGTACATTTGTTTATGTGTAACTCTGTGTTGTTGTTTTTGTCACACTGCTTTGCTTTATCTTGGCCAGTTGTAAATGAAAACTTGTTCTCAACTAGCCTACCTGATTAAATAAAGGTGAAATAAAATACATTAAAAAAATGGAATAAGCTCACTCCTCTAACAGACACAGTCAGCTGTGCTCTCAATGGCAGACCTGGTTCATATAGTATTTGATTTCATTCAAAACACTTAGTGTTTCCGTGAGCCTGCTTGAAGTATTACATGGGTATTACATGCACTTTTGGGACTATTCCATTGGTTCAGGAAATGTATTTGAAAAAGCACTATTAGAACCCAGGTTTAATCCATGGATCTCTAACAACTATTCCTCTCTGGTCCCGGGACAAACCATGCCTTTCTTTCACTCTCCTGCTAGCAGCAGGAGCCGTGTAACGCTGTCCCTCTCTCTCTACCTCTGCCACCCATGCCAAGATGCCAACCTATGCCACCCATGCCAACCTGTCTTTCTCCTTCCAGCTACGAGACTTGGAGATGTTGAGCCAACGCTACGAGGATAGCTGCGCCGAGTCGTCGTTCCGAGATTCCCACACACTCTCGCGCTCCCATTCCCAGGCAGTGGAGCCTCCCGATCTACCCATGCCCACGTGCTTCCGATCTCGTAGCCATAGCTACCTGCGGGCCATCCAGGCCGGATGCTCGCAGGATGACGACACTGCTTCTGTGGACTCGGATTCGCCGCCGCCAACCGCCACTACTGTTCGTACCTACAGCACCAGCACTGGTGAGTAGGCCTACCTTAGAGGCTGATCTTAGGTCATTTTTTCACTTTTACCTGCTAATGGTTGAGGTTATCATTATAGAGAGGGTAAGCTTTCTACTGTCAGACTACTCACCACCCTGAACACCAACCTGGTCTCAGAGCATTGTATTATTCTGTACATAAATCTGGGACACTCATTTAGTATGATATGTTATGTTTAGTTTGGTATGTATTCATTTGTGGACATCCATCACCCATTTTGAATTATCACAGTAGGTTACGAATTACTATTCGTATCATATGTTATGAATTTGCTAAATGTATGACAGGCTATGAATTCTAGCTAGGTGGATAGGTGGTTAGTAGTTATCTGGCTAACGTTAGCTAGGCTAGGGGTTAGGTATATCTGGCTAACGTTAGCTAGGCTAGGGGTTAGGTTTAAGAGTTAGGTTAAAGGGTTACGGTTAGGGTTTGTGAAATTGTTAGCTAAAAGGGGAAGGGTTAGCTAATATCCTAAGTAGTTGCAAAGTACTGTCGCTAAAAAAGTAGTAAGTAGTTGAAAAGTTGCTCAAATGCTAAAGTTGTCCATGATGAGATTCAAACTCACAACCTTTGGGTTGCTAAACGTTTGGTTATACAGCCACCCAAGTAACCATCTGCTTTATGTAACCGTACCAAATGTAACATTTACTAATTTGAGCATGCAGGATTTACATGTACTATGTTATGTCTAGTCTCTGATACCAGGCTGTGAACACATCCTGTTGTTATCCCATATCTGACAAGGTCAGTCACCCTTGGCTATGGTCCAGGCTTGGCCACCTGTGAAGTTGGCATCGGTGGAGGCTGAAGCGTGTCTCTCTCTCCCTCTCTACTAGACTATGAACCACTCGTAATACAGAGGCTGAAAGATACACTCAGTTGGTTTGAATTGCCATCATGAGTTTCCTTGCTATTTTGTATCCATGAAATGATAACCTACTTCCAAAGCCTCCACATTGCAGCGCTCTTGACCGTACTCACCACGCCTCTTTTCCCACCGTTTCCTGGGAACTGGGCAATACAAAAGAAGGCTGTACCAGAAGCTTGTGTTGAAACGGGTTGTTTCGAAGTAACAGCTCCTGCAATCCCGAATCCATTTCTAGGCTTCGTTTTCAGTTTTTATCTTCTGATACAAGGGTAAGTGTTTTTTTGCCAATAATGTTTACCTTCGGCTGTGACTTTGATGGTTCTCATTTTAACTCCTGAACAGCTTTGCAAACTATAATGTTAGCGAGTATAATGCAAGGGATACTGTTTGGATGGATATATTACTGTAGCTGTATTTGATTTTGACAGTAAACCTGGACGAGAACAGTTGACTTTCGTAATATTTAGCCACAGTTTAGCCTATAGATGCGCAATATTCGGGAATCGAGATCAGAGCGCGCGCGGTGTAACGTTAAGTCAACCGAGGTCAAATTTGTTTTATACTGGAAATTCGGTGGACATCCATTCATCAGTAGCTAACAATTGAACCAAGAATGCCATGACTACGAAAATGGTATATTCTGAATCAGGGACGGATGGAGAACAATCCACACTATATATTAGTGTGGATTGGTCTCCATCTTATTTTATATATATATATTTTTTATTTTTATTTAACTAGGCAAGTCAGTTAAGAACAACTTCTTATTTTCAATGACTGCCTAGGGTCAGTGGGTTAACTGCCTGAACAGGCAGTAAACCCACTGTATATATATATATATATATATATATATATATATATAGATAGATAGATAGATATATAGATAGATATATATCTATATATATATATATATATATATAGATATATATAGATATATATATATATATATATATATATATATATATATCTATATATATATATCTATATATATCTATATATATCTATATATATCTATATATATATATAGATATATATAGATATATATATATATATATATAGATATATATAGATATATATAGATATATATATATATATATATATATATATAGATATATATATAGATATATATATAGATATATATATAGATATATATAGATATATATATATATATATATATATATAGATATATATATATAGATATATATAGATATATATCTATATATATATATAGATATATATATATATATATATATATCTATATATATATATATATAGATATATATATATATATATATCTATATATAGATATATATATATAGATATATATATATATATATATATATATATATATATATATATATATATATATATATATATATATATATATATATATATATATATATATATATATATATATATATATATATATATATATATATATATATATATATATATCTATATATAGATATATATATAGATATATATATATATATATATATCGATATATAGATATAGATATATATATATATATCTATATATATATATATATATATATATATATATATATATATATATATATATATATATATATATATATATATATCTATATATATCTATATATATATATATATATAGATATATCTATATAGATATATATATATCTGTGTGGATTGTTCTACAATGTATTATATATGTATCAATACAACAAAATATATACTGAACAAAAATATGGATTCAAGGATTTTACTAATCTATGGATTTCACATGACTGGGCAGGGGCGCAGCCATAGGTGAGCCAATCAGAATGAGCTTTTCCCCACAAAAGGGCTTTATTACAGACAGAAATACTCCTTAGTTTCATCAGCTGTCCGGGTGGTTGGTCTCAGGCGATCCCGCAGGTGAAGATCAAATCAAATCATCAAATCAAATTTTATTTGTCACATACACACGGTTAGCAGATGTTAATGCGAGTGTAGCGAAATGCTTGTGCTTCTAGTTCCAACAATGCAGTGATAACCAACAAGTAATCTAACTAACAATTCCAAAACTACTGTCTTATACACAGTGTAAGGGGATAAAGAATATGTACATAAGGATATATGAATGAGTGATGGTACAGGGCAGCATACAGTAGATGGTATCGAGTACAGTATATACATATGAGATGAGTATGTAGACAAAGTAAACAAAGTGGCATAGTTAAAGTGGCTAGTGATACATGTATTACATAAGGATGCAGTCGATGATATAGAATACAGTATATACGTATGCATATGAGATGAATAATGTAGGGTAAGTAACATTATATAAGGTAGCATTGTTTAAAGTGGCTAGTGATATATTTACATAATTTCCCATCAATTCCCATTATTAAAGTGGCTGGAGTTGGGTCAGTGTCAATGACAGTGTGTTGGCAGCAGCCACTCAATGTTAGTGGTGGCTGTTTAACAGTCTGATGGCCTTGAGATAGAAGCTGTTTTTCAGTCTCTCGGTCCCAGCTTTGATGCACCTGTACTGACCTCTCCTTCTGGATGATAGCGGGTGAACAGGCAGTGGCTCGGGTGGTTGATGTCCTTGATGAACTTTATGGCCTTCCTGTAACATCGGGTGGTGTAGGTGTCCTGGAGGGCAGGTGGTTTGCCCCCGGTGATGCGTTGTGCAGACCTCACTACTCTCTGGAGAGCCTTACGGTTGAGGGCGGAGCAGTTGCTGTATCAGGCGGTGATACAGCCCGCCAGGAGGCTCTCGATTGTGCTTCTGTAGAAGTTTGTGAGTGCTTTTGGTGACAAGCCGAATTTCTTCAGCCTCCTGAGGTTGAAGAGGCGCTGTTGCGCCTTCTTCACGACGCTGTCAGTGTGAGTGGACCAATTCAGTTTGTCTGTGATGTGTATGCCGAGGAACTTAAAACTTGCTACCCTCTCCACTACTGTTCCATCGATGTGGATAGGGGGGTGTTCCCTCTGCTGTTTCCTGAAGTCCACAATCATCTCCTTAGTTTTGTTGACGTTGAGTGTGAGGTTATTTTCATGACACCACACTCCGAGGGCCCTCACCTCCTCTCTGTAGGCTGGATGTGGAGGTCCTGGCCTGGCGTGACTACACATGGTCTGCGGTTGTGAGGCCGGTTGGATGTACTTCCAAATTCTCTAAAACAATGTTGGAGGTGGCTTATGGTAGAGAAATTAACATTCAATTCTCTGGCAACATCTGTGGTTGACATTCCTGCACTCAGCATGCCAATTGCACACTCCGCTCAACTTGAGACAACTGTGGCATTGTGTTGTGATAAAATGACACATTTTAGAGTGGCTTTTTAATTGTCCCCAGCACAAGGCACACCTGTGTAATGATCATGTTTAACCAGTTTTAGTCAGTTGGACGGATTATTATTATTTGTGCACAATTTTAGAGAAGTTTAGTGCTAATTGAACATTTTTGGGATCTTTTATTTCAGCTCATGAAGCAACACTTTAGATGTTGTGTTCATATTTTGGTTCAGTATACATCATAGAAGACTTAAATATAACAAAACAATTTGACAAACCCTGGATGAGGTGTTATTTAAAAAAAGTTTAATTATCATATCAGAACAAATATTAACATTCCACCCATGAGGCCGCTAGGTAATTTGACTGCAGGAAATGGCTACGGCCCTTTAAGGAATACTCCATTAGGGTTAAGGTTAGGGGTTAGCTAACATACTAAGTAGCCTACCCATCCAACCTCCTTTCATTTGTGGCTTAAGTAACTATACCAAATGTAAGATAACATACTAATTTCAGTGTCACATATTTAGTTTCACTATGTTACATCTAGAATTTGAGGCCAGGCAAAAAAAAAAAAAAATTCTATACTGTATTTCACCCTGAACCAATGGAACATTATCTGTTAATAACCTCATCAGGCTCAAGCATTTCATCAGACACAAGCATTTTTTTATCAACTTTCATTTATCTGCACGTTCTTTTGACAAACAGTTGATTTGTTATTGGCAAATGTCAATAAATAAAAAGTTCCCCCAAGAAAAACCCTGAGCGAAAGTGCATAAATGGTTTGCCCAGTGGGAAATATATCCAACTAGTCAGTGACAACTGTTGCGGAGTTTGACTGCAGCTATGCGAGTTTATTACAGACCCCATGTCCTGGGATTCCCTATGATATTCTGTGTAGAACAAATCATTTAGCAGACAAAATTTGCAGTTAATCTTAAAATAGCTAGGTGGGACATCACTGGCATGGGAGGGATTATTTGAGATACTCTTCAAAGAGTAGTGGAGGCTGCAGAGGGAATAACTGCTCATAATAATGGCCGGAAAGGAGCAAATGGAACAGCATTAAACACCTATAAACCGTGTGTTTGATACCGTTCCTCGCCGGTCATTACCACATGCCCGTTCTTCCCAATTAAAGTGCCATCAACCTCTTGTGTTGAGGTTGGGTTTCTGCTGTACTAGCTTCAGGGGGAAGCTGGTCCCACCATTGGGGTGCCAGGACAAAGCAGAGCTTGGACTGGGTTGAGTGGGACCTGCCCTCCCGTAGGTGTGGGAGGGCCAAGAGACCAGAGGTGGCAGAACTCAGTGCTTGGGGTGATGCGTTTGCTCATGGGGCAGTTCTTGCTCCGTAGGCAAGTGCTATGGTCTTGTAGTGTATGCGAGCTTCAGCTGGAAGTCCGTTGGAATGTGTGGAGGAGCAGGGTGACTTGGGAGAAGTTGGGAATGTTAAAAACCAGGCGTCCGCGTTCTGGATAAGTTGCAGGGGGTTTGATGGCACAAGCGGGGAGCCCAGACAGTAGGTAAGTGCCTGGATTAGTACATGCGCTGCTTCTTTTGTGAGGTAGGGTCGTACTCTACGGATATTGTAGAGCATGAACGAGTCACTAATGTCATGTTAGCGGGGAAGGTGTTGTCCAGGGTCACGCAAAGAATATTTGTTGGGTGAAACTGGAGTTGTCAACTGTGATGGAGAGGTTTGAGCCGGCAGTCCTTCCCCCGGAGGAAAAGCAGCTGTCTTGTCAAGGGGGGGGGGGGGTAGTTGTGTCATCCACATAGCAATGATGGGAGTGACCATTTGAGGTTATGAAAGAGCAGAGTGACTATAGAGAGAAGAGAGTGAGAAGGTGGAAAATAGTTTCCTAGGTTTAGAGGCCGACGCGTGAACTTTAGAGTGATAGAAAGTGGCTTTAGCAGCTGATACAGGGGAAGAGAAGACTGAGAGAGTAAAGGATGATAGGTCCTCCAGAAGTTTAGTTCTCCTTTTCTGCTCAGCTGCCCACAGCCCTGTAAGCTCGTAATGAGTCACGCAGCCACAGAGCAAGAGGGGATGGATGAGCCGACCAGCAGGAAAGGGGAATGTGAGAGTCATAGGATGCGGAAAGGGAGGAGAGTAGGGTCAAAGAGGCAGGAGGGAGAAGGATTTAGCAGAAGGGAGTGATGATAGGATAGAAGAGAGAGCAAGAGAAAGATTGACAGATCATGACCATCTGGGTAGGGGCTGGAGGAAAGGGAGACAGAGAAGGTCAACAAAGTAGTGATCAGAGACCTGGATGGGGTTTGCAGTGAGATTAGTAGGAAAACAGCCTCTAGTAAAGATGAGGTCACGCAAATTGCCTGTCTTGTGTGTTGGAGGGGATTTTGAAAGGGTGAGGTATAGAAAGTTGCCAAAGCTACAAAAGAGCTAAATGAGATCATCTGAAAATAACTAGGTAAGATACTCAAGTGAGAGTGGCACCTTCTTTCCTGCCTTGAACAACTCGACAGAACCGTTTTTGTTTTCTGTGATGATCTTAGTTTTGCCGACGAGACCACCGCTAAGAAACCAGTGGAGACTGAAGTACTAACACTAATTGCTAATTTCCTAGCAGATGTGAAGAGCACCCCCCCCCCCCCCCCGTACTAATTGCTGATAGCTTAGGAGAGGAGAAACAACTCCCCCCTCCAATACAGCCACTGATTACCAAGCACGTCAAAAATTGCCCTGCCCCTTGATCCAGGCTGATGTATCAGCAATCATCTGCAAGTTATTAGCAGTCGGCAAGTTCACACACCAAGTAGGCTACTGGGAAAACAGACAGGACTTAAAGTAAATGGCCCTAGCTTGCAAAAAGACAGTACTAGACAACCGATAAAGACACAAATTTTACTTATCACTCCTGGAGATATCAGGAGTCCTCCAGCTATAGACTGAAGCTACTCCTTACCTCCTAACTACTCTTGAGTGGCTTGTGAGCACCATAGAGCAATACATTAAATGTACATGTTCGTGAGAGTCTCGGCTTTTCATAGATGGGTCATAATAGTTTTTTTGTGAAACCCATTTGAACTTTATAGACGTTTTTTTTGTGAGATGAATCACCCCCAGACCTCTTCGGGATCTGCCCTTGTCTTACATACATCACTCTAGCTCAGCCCCTGTTAATCACACAGACCAATGGTTGATATCAGTGGATGCAGAATAAAAAGCAATAAACCACCTAAAGTGGCTTACAACTCACTTTCTTTCACACGTTGAAGCAGTTTCTCCACCCAACAATACTGTTCTCCCTCCATCCATCCTTAGTTACAGATCTGATGCCTGAGGGCCATATCGACTGCTGCCCCCCCCCCCCCTTAATTGCTTTTATTGCTTCTGGGCTTGTGTGGGTCTCCCTCCGGAACAGTGGGACACTATGGGATTATTTCATAGACCCAACCACCACTTGATCAATTATTAAGGACCCCCACACCACCAAGTATATCCTACTATCTAAAGTCTTCGAAAGCCAAGTTAATAAACGGATCACTGATCATTTCGAATTCCACCGTACCTTCTCTGCTGTGCAATCCGGCTTCCGGGCCGGTCACGGGTGCACCTCAGCCATGCTCAAGGTAATAAACAATATCATAACCGCCATCGATAAAAGACAGTACTGTGCAGCCATCTTCACCGACCTGGCCAAGGCTTTCGACTCTGTCAATCACCGTATTCTTATCGGCAGACTCAATAGCCTTGGTTTTTCTAATGATTGCTTCACCTGGTTCACCAACTACTTTGCAGACAGAGTTCAGTGTGTCAAATCGGAGGCCATGTTGTCCGGTCCTCTGGCAGTCTCTATGGGGATACCACAGGGTTCAATTCTCGGGCCGACTCTTTTCTCTGTATATATCAATGATGTCGCTCTTGCTGCGGGCAATTCCCTGATCCACCTCTACGTAGACGACACCATTCTGTATACTTCTGGCCCTTCCTTGGACACTGCGCTAACTAACCTCCAAACGAGCTTCAATGCCATACAACACTCCTTCCATGGCCTCCAACTGCTCTTAAACGCTAGTAAAACCAAATGCATGCTTTTCAATCGTTCACTGCCCGCACCTGCCCGACTAGCATCACCACCCTGGACGGTTCCATCCTAGAATATGTGGACAACTATAAATACCTAGGTGTCTGGCTAGACTGTAAACTCTCCTTCCAGACTCATATTAAACATCTCCAATCCAAAATCAAATCTATAATCGGCTTTCTATTTCGCAACAAAGCCTCCTAAACTCACGCCGCCAACCTTACCCTAGTAAAACTGACAATCCTACCGATCCTCGACTTCGGTGATGTCATCTACAAAATAGCTTCCAACGCTTTACTCAGCAAACTGGATGCAGTCTATCACAGTGTCATCTGTTTTGTTACCAAATCACCTTATACCACCAACCACTGCGACTTGTATGCTCTAGTCGGCTGGCCCTCGCTACATATTCGTCGTCAGACCCACTGGCTCCAGGTCATCTATAAGTCTATGCTAGGTAAAGCTCTGCCTTATCTCAGTTCACTGGTCACGATAACAACACCTACCCGTAGCACACGTTCCAGCAGGTATATCTCACTGATCATCCCAAAAGCAAACACCTAATTTGGCCGCCTTTCCTTCCAGTTCTCTGCTGCCAGTGACTGGAACAAATTGCAAAAATTGCTGAAGTTGGAGACTTATTTCCCTCACCAACTTTAAACATCAACTATCTGAGCAGCTAACCGATCACTGCAGCTGTGCATAGTCCATCTGTAAATAGCCCACCCAATCTTCCTACCTCATCCCCATAATTGTTTTTATTTTATTTACTTTTATTCTCTTTTGCACACCAGTATCTCTACTTGCGCATCATCTGCTCATGTATCACTCCAATGTTAAATTCAAAATAAATTATTAGAAATATTTAACTTTCATACAATTGTAATACACAAAAATAATAAAGCTTAACTTCTTGTTAATCCAGCCACTGCATCCGATTTCAAAAAGGCTTTACTGTGAAAGCAAACCATGCTATTAACTGAGTACAGCACCCCATCAAACAAATGCATGACAATCATATTTCAACCTGCCAGGCGTAACACAAAACTCAGAAATAACAATATAATTCATGCCTTACCTTTGAAGAACTTTTTCTGTTGGCACTCCAATATGTCCCATAAACATCACAAATGATCCTTTTGTTTGATTGATTCCGTCGTTATATCCCCAAAATGTCAATTTATTTGGCGCGTTTGATTCAGAACAATTAAAGTGGAGGGAGCGCTAGGTCACGTGCCCCAAACACAACAGTACACTAGACTTTGACACTCAGTCTGAACAGCCATACTTCTTCATTACTCAAAAGATAAACATCAAACAATTTATAAACGACTGTTGACATCTAGTGGAAGCCCTAGGAACTGCAACCAGATGCCTCAGAAATCTAGATTCCTATAGAAAACCAATTGAAAACAGTCACCTCAAAAATAACATTTCCTGGGTGGTTTGTCCTCGGGGTTTCGCATGCCAAATAAGTTTTGTTATACTCCCAGACATAATTTTAAAAGTTTTGGAAACGTTAGTGTTTCCTGTCCAAATTTACCAATTATATGCGCACATCCTAGCTTCTTGGCCTGAGTAGCAGGCAGTTTACTTTGGGCACGCTTTTCATCCGGACGTGAAAATATTGTCCCTATCCCAAACAGGTTTTAAGAATTAAACTGCACATATGACCAAATTTACAAAGGTCCGGATGGCCGCACTTAAAATTGGTTCTATTTCCTTGCCGTCATACTTCCTTTTCCCCGACTTTCTAGCTTTCATTTCGATGACTGTTAGCAAGCTGGACAGAGTAAAGAGACTATACATTTAAGTCTATTATCGTTAGGATTTAGTTTTAGTCATTTCAATGTCAATTCTCCTGAAAAAAAATCTAATAATAATACTTTTACTCAAACCACCTCGTGGGACAGATCGAATGGGCTTAGATACAGTGTATTGATTATCGTATAAAAAAAAATGTTTACATTTCTATGTGGACTTTTCAACAAAAGTTCAAGGTATAAACAGTTCTAATGATTATGTTGAAATTATATTGATGTTACAACCTGTTAGTCAGGTTAAGTCGTATTTTCCACATCACAATACACTGAAAATTTACATAGAAGTTTTATATTATTACATTTTTATTTTATTGAGCTAAGCAAGTCAGTTAAGCACAAATTCTTATTTACAATGACGGCCTACACCGGCCAAACCCGAATGAAGCTGGGTCAATTGTGCACTGTCATATTTTTTTAGTAGTTATTTTACCAGGTAAGTTGACTGAAAACACATTCTCATTTGCAGCAACAACCTGGGGAATAGTTACAGGGGAGAGGAGGGGGATTAATGAGCCAATTGGAAACTGGGGGTTATTAAGTGACCGTGATGGGTTTTAGGGCCAGATTGGGAATTTAGCCAGGACACCGGGGTTAACACCCCTACTCTTACGATAAGTGCCATGGGTTCTTTAATGACCTCAGAGAGTCAGGACACCTGTTTAATATCCCATCCGAAAGACAGCACCCTACACAGGGCAGTGGGATATTTTCTTTAGACCAGAGGAAAGAGTGCCTCCTACTGGCCCTCCAACACCACTTCCAGCAGGTCCTTCCACCAGGAACAACCCGGCTTAGCTTCAGAAGCAAGCCAGCAATGGTATGCAGGGTGGTATGCTATGGGACTCGCAATCACAACTGTTTGTGATACAGCCTGGATTCGAACCAGGGTGTCTGTAGTGACACCTCAAGCACTGAGATACAGTGCCTTAGACCGCTGGGCCACTCGGGAGTTGAAACAGGGTTGATTCAACCAGTATGTGCCCAGTGGGATGGAATGACTTGTCATGACAACTATCCTGCTTAGTTTGCATCTGTCCATGATATATTCTTTTTACCCTTCCAATAACCCATGGTGAACTAGAGTCCCGCCAGTTGATAGCTTGACCGTTAATACAGATGGCAGAAGACCGGACCGTTGTCCACACGCCTTCCAGTCAGAGTAAACATTTTGAACAAATCTCTGGGTTTCCCGTGTTGTTTTTGTTTTAGTCCTTCTGTTTAAGTCAGAACAGCTACTCCTATTTAATAGGATTTCAGTTTGGTGGTGGTGGCAGCCAACAACCCGTACCGCCTGAGCTGTATTCAATTAGTGCCATTAAGCAGGAACAGTATTTAGCTGGATTGTTTGCACAGCTTTAAACTGCTTTGCAGATGGCTTCTGAAAGCAAGCTTTGTCAGCATCAACATTATGTACGTAACTGGTGGAAAGTTTAGTTGCGTCATCGCACATTGGGGCTGTCTTATGTTGTGTGTGTGAGTGACTTATGCATAATAGCCAGAAATTGGGAGGGAAATGTACTCTGGAGACAGCTGCACTCTCTTCCCGTGTTGGTAGGAGATCACACATTTCACATTTAATTGGGTGCATCTCACAAGTCTCAAGTGGCTTCCTCTCGCCTGTCATTTTCTTTAATGTCCCGTGCAAATTACCTAAAGAAGACAACTAAAGGAAGCTACTTTAAACTATTGAGATGCACCCTTCTCTTCTGTATCCATCTCTTTGTCACAGAGCTAGCCTGATGTAGGTTATAGGCAAACCCAAAACCCACAGCCTCAATAACCATGTAAACCAGCATGAATAATCTCTGTGTGATTTGAAAATAGGTCATTTATGATTTTCCATCTGTTAGGGTTTTTTGTAAGAGAATCAGATTTTTTGGGGGGAGGGGCTGGGTTTCACACAAGGATAAATTCTGGGCAGACTGTTTGTAATTATGCAATAATAATATGCCAGTTGGTGCCCCATAGGGCAGGGCAAGTATCCAAAAAATGCATCTCAAACATGCACACAAACATACAGACTGGAATCTGGAGTGGAGCCAGCATCTCACATCGCTGCCATTGCGACGACAAGCCCCTTCAGCCCTGTCGACGTCTCTGTTATTAGAGTTGGCAGACAGGCAGTGGTCACCAGTCCCCCTTCAGCACTATCTTCCCCTGGCATGGATGTCTGTCAAAAGCTCGGGTATACAGGTATAGCATTAAGCAGCAGGGAAACACATTGACTAATTCACAAAAGTCTTATTCCTGGGTAGCTATGAGGGAATATGTTCTCATATAGGCCTAGTCTTAGATAATTTATGTCATATAATCTTACTTACAAGCAGCTACTGTACACAGTGCTAACCTGTTTTCTAAAACGTCTGCAAAAGATGGTAAGCAAGCCATAAGAGCGTTTACTTCTATCCTATTACAGGGTAATTGCGTACATTATAATATATTACCCAGATATTTACTCTGGTATAGGGTTTTTGCAATATTAAGTGTGACCCGCAGACCCATCCATAACACAGGAGTCAAAGACTCACAACGGTCGATATGGCAGTACATCTTTGACAGCATGTGTTTCCTTTCCTGTCTCTCTTTAGAAAACTCTTTCCCTGGGGCCCGGCCACGGTAGTTACTGATTATGTTATCGGGTGGTATGTCAATGAAGAGATGGATGACAACATTGGAAATGTGTACTTGTACTCGTCCTTACACAAGCTATTTGCCATTGTTGTACAGTTCTAAAAGCCCGACTGTTGTGGGAAAGAATGTGACTGCACCATTTGAACTAGATATGCGAGGTGAGGCAACCTCTGGTGTATGAGGAGAGAGAGAAGTAACTGGGTACCGTGTTATCGTTGCTAGTAGTGACGGAATGGTGAAAGCCAGAGCATCCATTATTCAGGGCTCAACCCGTCTTGCTGGTATGTTCTTTGTCAATGTGAAACCTATGTATTTGAAACATTCTGTGTATTGTTGTTGCATTCCAAGTGAAGGCCCCCCTCTTGCTCTTGACCTTGCTGTAGGGATTTATGTACCATTTTGTACAAGACAATTCTTTTGTTGCTCTGGATACTCTTTGCGATGTTCCTTACATTTACAGTGAGAAGACGTTGAACGTTTGCAGTTCTTTTACACTGAGACTATTCATGAGTTGTCTGTGGTTTTGGAGTGACACAAGGGCGTACAGTTTCCCAGTGGTGCAGCCTGTCGTTTCACCTAGAGACAAGCCTTAGTAGTTCCAGCTCAGCCATTCTACGGTAACCGAGAGCTAGCCTGTTCTTTGACGCAGCAACGAGGCAGCGCAAAAACTAGCCTGGCGGTTTACAGCAAGACACGAGTGAGTTCATCTGTGCGTATCATTAGGTGTAGTGTCACGATACCCAAATTTTGACTTTGATACCAGGTTTACTATCAAGATACTCAATACCATCGCGGTACTTGATACCACAACGAGACAATGGCAACAACAACAAAGGCGTATTAGCCCAGGTCCAGAATTGCATCCATATAGATCTTTTGAGTTCACTATCATTACATTTGGCATGTTTGATTTTTGAATGTATGCTTTAATGAATCAATTATACAATCAAATAATACATTTGTAAAAAATAAAATAATGATAATATTTTAACTACATAATTGTAATTATTTATTTGAATGGTAAATCTCTAGTCTATCGATTTTAAACTGGGTAAATCAAGATGTAGCCTTGGCGTAATCACACAATACAGGTGAATGCATATTCAATAGGAGTGTGCATGCATTTGGGACTTATTTTATTGTACTGATCAAAAACATTTGCATCGACGAAGCAATCTCTTCTTTTGTAAAAGTGTGTGCTGTTTCTTTAAGGCCCATGACATCATTTACACACAATCAGCTCAAGGATCTAGTGAACATGATCTTGATTGGGAGAGACATGAGACAGAGGACACAAAGTGAATTAATAACATTTTTTTTTGTGACGATCAGCTTTCAAATCAGCAATATTTTACATTGTGGTTTGCATATTATCACAAACAAGGTACTAGGGTAGTGAATTGATGTTAGCTTTAGCAGTAAGCTAACAAGGAAAGTTAGCCTACTAAGATGGAAGCTACATGCATCTTCTTGCATTGTAAATTCTTCTAGCCTGTAATGGACATTTTGTTTTGCGAACAGTAATTAACAGTTTTAGCTTTTCTGCATTATTCAAGTGTGTTAACTTCTTCGCAGCAAGAGTGGGGACTGCAGTGGAGGCTGCTGAGGGGAGGACGGCTCAAAGTGGAGCAGGCACGGTGCTCACACGTAATAAGGGGACATCAGCTGTGCTGATAGAGAGACTCGATCCTCAATCAGTAGACGATGTGAGACACATTTGACAGAAGTACCGAAAGTTTTTTATTTTTTAAATCAAGTCCCGAACCCTTTTTCATGTACTAGTATCGAAAAAGCTTTGGTATACCGTGCAACATGAATGAGGTGAGGTCGTGACACATATTGAGGCTAAGGCTGTCTGTGGATCAAGCCACACAACAGATCTTTTGTTTGGAGTGTTTGTTTCCGAGTTCCAACGCATGTTTATGTTGCTGCTGTGAGGGTTTTTAAAAAGCTGGTGCCCATAGAGTAGCTGAGATGGACAGTCATAGGGAGAACTTACTAACATAACAATATTAGGGTTTGAAATACTGTACATCTCGATGGAAGGACCAGCCTCAAATCAAATGTTATTTGTCACATACACATGGTTAGCAGATGTTAATGTGAGTGTAGCGAAATGCTTGTGCTTCTAGTTCCGACCATGCAGTAATATCTAACAAGTAATCTAACTTAACAATTTCACAACAACTACCTTATACACACACACAAGTGTAAAGGAATGAATCAGAATATGTACATAAAGATATATGAATGAGTGATGGCCGAACGGCATATGCAAGATGCAGTAGATGGTATCGAGTACAGTATATACATATGAGATGAGTAATGTAGGGTATGTAAACATTAGTGGCATAGTTTAAAGTGGCTTGTGATACATTTTTCCATTACAAAGTGGCTGGAGTTGAGTCAGTAGCCACTCAATGTTAGTGATAGCTGTTTAACAGTTTGATGGCCTTGAGATAGAAGCTGTTTTTCAGTCTCTCGGTCCCCGCTTTGATGCACCTGTACCGACCTCACCTTCTGGATGATAGCGGGGTGAACAGGCAGTGGCTCGGGTAATTGTTGTCCTTGATGATATTTTTGGCCTTCCTGTGACATTGGGTGGTGTAGGTGTCCTGGAGGGCAGGTAGTTTGCCCCCGGTGATGCGTTGTGCAGACCTCACTACCATCTGGAGAGCCTTATGGTTGTGTGCGGAGCAGTTGCCGTACCAGGCGGTGATACAGCCCGCCAGGATGCTCTCGATTGTGCATCTGTAGAAGTTTGTGTGTTTTTGGTGACAAGCCAAATTTATTCAGCCTCCTGAGGCTGCACCTTCTTCAAAACACTGTCTGTGTGGGTGGACCATTTCAGTTTGTGTACGCCGAGGAACTTAAAACTTTCCACCCTCACCACTACTGTCCCTTCAATGTGAATAGGGGGCTGCTCCCTCTGCTGTTTCCTGAAGTCCATGATCATCTCCTTTGTTTTGTTGACATTGAGTGTGGGGTTATTTTCCTGACACCACACTCCGAGGGCCCTCACCTCATCCCTGTAGGCCATCTCATCGTTGTTGGTAATCAAGCCTACCACTGTAGTGTCGTCTGCAAACTTGATTGAGTTGGAGGCGTGCATGGCCAGTCAGTCGTGGGTGAACAGGGAGTACAGCATAGTGCTGAGAACACACCCTTGTGGGGCCCCAGTGTTGAGGATCAGTGGGGTGGAGATGTTGTTACCGGCTCCAGTTTTGCCTAGATGTCCAAAATGTGATGTGCCATGGCATTGGCCTATATTGTATGTGTCATGCTTAGTGCTTGTTGTTAGCCTTTAACTATAACTGCTTGTCATTTAGGAAATTCAGCTCACGTAGGTGAATAATAAACATATCTGGGTAGTTAGAATTACACCAGACTAGCGCCTCCCAAGTGGCGTCACTACAAATCCGGGTTCGAGCCCGGGCTGTGTCGCAGGCGGCAGCGACCAATAGACCCATGAGGCGACGCACAATTGGCCCAGCGTTGTCTGGGATAGGGAAGGGTTTGGCCGGCCAGGATGTCCTTGTCCCATTGCGGTCTAGTGACTCCTGTGGCTGGCCGGGCACATGCACTCTGACACAGTCACCAGTTGGACGGTGTTTCTTCTGACACATTGATGCAGCTGACTTCCGGGTTAAGTGAGCAGTGTGTCAAGAAGCAGTGCGACTTGGCAGGGTCGTGTTTTGGAGGAGACATGGCTCTCTACCTTCGTCTCTCCCGAGTCCGTACTGGAGTTGCAGTGATATGACAAGACTGTAATTACCTATTGGGGAGAAAAGGGGGTAAAAAAATATATATACAGTGGGGAGAACAAGTATTTGATACACTGCCGGTTTTGCAGGTTTTCCTACTTACAAAGCATGTAGAGGTCTGTAATTTTTATCATAGGTACACTTCAAATGTGAGAGACGGAATCTAAAACTAAAATCCAGAAAATCACATTGTATGATTTTTAAGTAATTAATTAGCATTTTATTGCATGACATAAGTATTTGATCACCTACCAACCAGTTAGAATTCCGGCTCTCACAGACCTGTTAGTTTTTCTTTAAGAATCCCTCTTCTCCACTTGTTACCTGTATAAAAGACACCTGTCCACACGCTCAATCAAACAGACTCCAACCTCTCCACAATGGCCGAGACCAGGGAGCTGTGTAAGGATATCAAGGATAAAATTGTAGACCTGCACAAGGCTGGGATGGGCTACAGGACAATAGTGAGAAGGCAACAGTTGTTGGCGCAATTATTAGAAAATGGAAGAAGTTCAAGATAACGGTCAATCACCCTCGATCTGGGGCTCCATGCAAGATCTCACCTCGTGGGGCATCAATGATCATAAGGAAGGTGAGGGATCAGCCCAGAACTACACGGCAGGACCTGGTCAATGACCTGAAGAGAGCTGGGACCACAGTCTCAAAGAAAACCATTAGTAACACACTACGCTGTCATGGATTAAAATCCTGCAGCGCACGCAAGGTCCCCCTGCTCAAGCCAGCGCATGTCCAGGCCCGTCTGAAGTTTGCCAATGACCATCTGAATGATCCAGAGGAGGAATGAGAGAAGATCATGTGGTCTGATGAGACAAAAATAGAGCTTTTTGGTCTAAACTCCACTCTCCGTGTTTGGAGGAAGAAGGATTAGTACAACCCTAAGAACACCATCCCAACCGTGAAGCATGGAGGTGGAAACATCATTCTTTGGGGATGATTTTCTGCTGATACATGACGACTGCACCGTATTGAGGGGAGGATGGATGGGGCCATGTATCGCGAGATCTTGGCCAACACCCTCCTTCCCTCAGTAAGAGCATTGAAGATGGGTCGTGGCTGGGTCTTCCAGCATGACAACGACCCAAAACACACAGCCAGGGCAACTAAGGAGTGGCTCTGTAAGAAGCATTTCAAGGTCCTGGAGCCTAGCTCAGTCTCCAGACCTGAACCCAATAGAAAATCTTTGGAGGGAGCTGAAAGTCAGTATTGCCCAGCGACAGCCCCGAAACCTGAAGGATCTGAAGAAGGTCTGTATGGAGGATTGGGCCAAAATCCCTGCTGCAGTGTGTGCAAACCTGGTCAAGAACTACAGGAAATGTATGATCTTTGTAATTGCAAACAAAGGTTTCTGTACCAAATATGAAGTTCTGCTTTTCTGATGTATCAAATACTTATGTCATACAATGAAATGCTAATTAATTACTTAAAAATGTATTTTGTTGAAGTGTACCTATGATAAAAAATTACAGACCCCGTCATGCTTTGTAAGTGGGAAACACTGCTGATTTTGCAGGTTATCTAATACTTGTTCTCCCCACTGTATGTACAGTGGGGCAAAAAAGTATTTAGTCAGCCACCAATTGTACAAGTTCTCCCACTTAAAAAGATGAGAGGCCTGTAATTTTCATCATAGGTACACTTCAACTATGACAGACAAAATTAGGGAAAAAAATCCAGAAAATCACATTGTAGGATTTTTAATGAATTTATTTGCAAATTATGGTGGAAAATAAGTATTTTTGTCTATTTCACAATAAGCTGTGATAGTGTGTTGAACTAATCTGCATCAGTAAGTGGTTTAATGTAGCCTACTTATACTCCCAACACGTGGGCTACAGTGATGACTGAAAGCACTTCACTGATAATGAATTTCTTTCGTCTCGCAAGCCATGAATGTGTGCTTTATGTACTGAACCAGACTATGGCTGTGTCCCAATCCAAAGGCAGTGTCCTTGTCGATTTGGACACACACAGCCTAATGGCTCCAATTGTGGGTCACCGAGCATAGTTATCATGACTCGGCAAAAAAAAAAAAACATAAGTCCCTATTAAATGTTGTTAGAAAAGCATTAGTGTGCGGTGGGGTAAGCCGTGGGTGGGAATGGAGTTGAAAATACACAATAGGAACTCTGTCAGGTAGCCTAGCGGTTAAGAGTGTTGGGTCAGTAACCAAAAAGTCACTGGTTTGAATCCCCAAGTTGACTAGGTGAAAATCTATCAATGTACCCTTGAGCAAGGCACTTTACCCTAATTGCTTTGGATAAGAGTGTCTGTTAAATTACATGTAACCATTTAAATTATATATATATATATATATATATATATTTATTTATTTATTTATTTATTTATTTGGTGATCCAACAGTGGTGAGTTCCTTTAGTTATTCTATTATTGCTGAGTATCGTCCTTAATATGTCCCTCATGTCACCTGCTGTACTGTATGTCACCATTCTGTTGACAAAGAGGGGAATGAGTAGAATTGGCCTTCTCAGTTAAATGCTGATGTAGCAGAACAGATTGCACACAACACCCTCCTTCTATTCAGTTGGGAGTGCTTCTCGTCTCTCTCTCTCTCTTTTTTTCTTTCTTTCTCAACTTCATCCCCACAGCCCTTCGCTTACACTTCAGCTGCGCTACACGTGTCACGTTGCGTCGCCATCAGCGTCGTGTCAATTCGACACTCTACCTGCTACACCAGAAACCAACCAAAATCCACTTTATTTCTCGTTATTTCAATTCCCAAGATAGAATGAGCGCGCGTCAGCCATCGAGAATTGAACCTCGACGATTCCATTGGACTCAACGCAACGCAGGCAGTATAGGAGCCTTCATTGATATAAAAGGAATCACTCCCTCAATGGCTGATGGCTGTAGTGTAGCAGGGTGGTTACTCTGCCATGGATAGATAGATTTATTTGATCATTTAAAACACAATACAACCAGACAAGTGGATAATGCATTTAAATGAATCGAGGATGACAAACAAAAACAACATTTTAATTGAGGTCCTCTTAAATAAATGCCAAAAAACAATTACAAACGTAACAGACTGAGCCTTCTAGGCATACTCGAGTTACATATATAATAATAGTTAAGAATTTCCCCCCAAAAATACTTCAGATAATCTCAAAAGCGCATTGAATGTAAAACAACAAACAAAACATGTAAACGACAAAGATTGAAAGCCTCAGTTGACTTGGGATGAAGTTGAGGCAGTTTGAGTTGAAAAGGCATTGTAGGTTCAGTGGAGGAGGCACCGATGGGACAGGAGGAGAAACAAAGAAACAAAGACTGTCTGAAAAAAAAAACAGGATCAGCGCTATTCAACAGCACACCTGCTTCCCCGAATGGTCAGTCACTCCATTGGAGCTGCTCCTCAGGTACTGGTCCTCCATTACCAGGAATTTCTCTCTCTCTCTCTGTCTCTCTCTCTCTCTCTCTCTGTCTCTCAATGCATCCGTCCTCAGTCAGTCACATCACCTGAAGTGTGGGATTGGGATCGTGTTCTTCGGGCTAGGTGTTCTGGGCTGGAATTACTTGAATCAATTGTCTTATTCATCGAGCTATGTGAAAGCCCCATAGGCTCCACTCCGCAATCAGCCGGTGGTGATCTGTACTTCCTGTTCACATGCAATTGCATTCATTATTTGATTGGCAGAATCGGAATTTGGACTTTGACGTATGCGACTCATGCTAACCACCTGTAGAACATTATGTGCCTGGTATGTACTGTATGTTCCGTGTGCCAGTAAATGTAATTCTCCGCTTTAAAATGTTCCTGTTGGTGCGGGTGTTCCTCCTTCGCGCTAATCTAGCGTGCATTTGATTCGTTTATTTCTGCTTGGAGATAAAGGTATCTTATATTAAAGGTGGTGACACTTTCCCTCACATCAGTTTTGTTGGTATGCAAATGAACAGACAAAGTACAGCGGTCTTCAAAATTCACGCTGACGCCACTTCATAGGAATTGATCTCTCTGAACCCTCAAAGCTTTACAGTATATCATTGTTGAACAATAAAGACTTGTTAAAACTCAACTCTCTCTCCCTTCCCTCCAGTCTCCACATGCATCACCACCTGTAAGAAGCCGGCGCCCCCGCCCGTGCCGCCCCGCACCACCTCCAAGCCCTACATCTCGGTGACGGTGCAGAGCAGCACAGAGTCGGCCCAGGACACCTACCTGGACCACCAGTCTGAGCGCGACCGTCGCAGCGAGACTATCACCAGCCAGTCTAGCCAGGCACACAGCAATTCCTCCGACAGCCTCGACAGCACGCGCGCCAACAGCCTGGCTCGGGGTGTCCCTCGGCCTATCCCCATGCCCGTCGCCATCCACCGGGAACCCCTCGCCACCACCGTCCACCACGCCACCACCGGGACTGACACCAATGACTCCCAGCATGAACCCTTGAGGACAGGCGGTAGCAGAGGGAGCCTGGCAGCAGAGGAGCCACGAGCGGACATCGTGCCCCGGAGAAAGCTCTCCTCCATAGGGATACAGGTTGGAGCGCGTCGTTACAGTTTAGTCAATGACTATACGGTATAGTCAGTGGCATTACGGTAATATAAGTGACGTTACGGTAATATAAGTGACGTTACGGTAATATAAGTGACGTTACGGTAATATAAGTGACGTTACGGTAATATAAGTGACGTTACGGTACTGTCTGTGACGTTATGGTATTGTCAGTGGTGTTACAGTGGAGTCATTAACGTTTCATTAGATTCCGTAATATCACAGTATGTTTCTTAGTGTTTGAGGTAAAAAGCTAGAGTAAGTGTGTCTGTGGTACAAGTTTGGCAGTGTGGCTTAGGTCCAGCAATGGACTGGCGTGCAACCATTGGGCTGCTGGAGGCTATTTAACCTAACCATGGATCATTTTAAAGAATAAACAAACAGTGAACTGTGCTAATTAAACATGTATTTTTCTTATGCTTACAGCTCATATGGGGCATGCTGAATTAGAATTTTGAAAAAGTGCCATCTGGAAAATGAGTTTTCCCCATCCTTGCCTGGGGAAAACATTATGCTTTCACTTCATTATTTAATATTGATTTTTTTTTTCAGACTGTCTCTAGAATGAGGCAGCTGGTTCTTTTTTTGCGCGATGCAAATGGTCAGATCTCACAATGCCTGCAGAAGTGTTTACTGTCTCTGGAACCACATAAACATTATATATAGTAGCAATCTTCTGAGGCGCGCAGATCGCCTGCAAAAAAAATATGACCTGGAGCACCACACATTTTCTACCGGAATCAACCTTTTCCAGGTGACAAATGTTTTGTATTGAATACTGTTTTTTGATTGGTTGTTAGGTTGATTGCATTCAGGAGGAAGTCCAGCGAGAGGAGACACCGCCACCGCCATTGGCCAGATTCCAGTCAATCGGAATCCAGGCGGACGACGGCTGGTAAGGGCACTTCCTGTCCCATTTGTGACTCCCGTTCATTTCTCCTCCACACAATAAAATGTTGCCTAAATATATTCATTTCTGAGGGGCCATTTTAATGTAGACACTGAGCAAATATACATAATGTGAGAAAACCGTAACACACCTGCTATGTTGCCAAGAGCATACAATATTTACATAAGCTATTTTACAATGACATTTGAAAGTCATTCTGTAGTTCTGTAGCGTAGTACTTGTCATGTAGTTTTACATAGTTTCGCAATATTTTGAATGCCAGGAAGTCTTTGCATGCCACACTTGGCTTCACTCCCCTTTGTTCCCTCTCTTTGACCTCCCTCCTAGCTTTCATGCTGTTTTGCAAATACCAGTTGGTTGTCAGAATTATCTCACTATTTGAATACATCTGAATGTGGCCTTTATCATTTGACATCATAGACAGAGCCTAAACAAAGAGCTTCTATACCGGAATGTCCACCAATAACATACTCATTTTCAAAACACCACCTCCTAGTCCTATTTCTAATTAAAACATAAATGCTATTTATTGGCACCCCATACCAACAATTAAAGTATGTATTTTACCTCCCTCCCCATCTATTATTATTATCCTATTCTTAACCATGGATATTCAGACTGCCAAGCATCCATAATATTTCCACATATTCGTCCATTCCCCTGTTTGGCGTTTCCTGTTCTATCACTTCAATCAGAAGGTAGCATTGTAGCCAAGGTCCAGACAAAGGTCAGGGTTTGCACTAACATACCATTCCCCAGCCAAGCCCTTTACCCGTACACGTGATGAGTCATAGAGATAGATAAAGATCGAACTTGCCACAAAAGACTGCGATGGCATGTGCAATGCAATGGAGGGCTTTCACCATTTTAACGTTGTCAACTGTGTGGTATGCTCTCTATCTATCTCTATGGTTTAGGCTATGTTCTGTGTCTCCTGTCTACTGCCTCCGAGCTGAGTGCACCACCGCATCATGTCGACAAGGCAACGCTACACTGTGATCGATATCCGTCTTCTGTTTTTATACCTGTATTGATCAGTAGAGGATGTATGTAGTGGCTGGCGTTGAGAACATTCCTTGGTTTGTTTTGCAGCAGGAAAAGGCTAGGTCGTATTTTTGTCCTCTAGTCTTTGTTATGGATGGTTGGCTCAGTTACAGAAGCAGTTGGGGTTGGTTTGGTTGGCTTTTGATTGCAGGTTGGTGTTACTTATCCATTGTTTTGACAGAATAACATTATTAGAGATGCATTGTCTGGTTTGCCATCGATATTGATGGAACATTGACCACTTTCTATTTTTTCACTGTTTTGTGTGGGGTTTTTTCAGGCACAGTCGCTCCAGTAGCATGGCCTCCAAGCAGGAGACAGACTCTGACACACAGGACCTTCCCATCAACTCGCACGCCAACTCCCACACCAAGCCCGCCGCCGAGAAGAAGAGCATGGTCAACAGCGCCTGCCAATCCATGGCCTCGCCCCCGTGCAGCGGCCAGGTCAGCAAGGGCAACGGATCAAATCCCACCGTTGACACCAGTACGTCGCCACCTCCGCTTCGGCAGATCCTCAACCGCTCCACCACACGGTCCGACTCCTCCGACTCCTTCTCCGAGAGCATGGACCCGGCCCTGGACCCCTCATCCCTGCCCCCTCCGGACCCCTGGCTGGAGAGCGGGAACGGAAATAGCGGTAGCGGGAACCCTAACGCGGTGCCCCCTCCAGGCCCTGCCTGCCGGCGGGACGGCCACTGGTTCCTCAAGCTGCTGCAGGCGGAGACGGGCCGCATGGAGGGCTGGTGCCAGCAGATGGAGCAAGAGACCAAAGACAACCAGCTCTCAGAGGAGGGTAAGACAACTAATCGTTCTATTCTTGCAGGACATATACAAACAATTGCCTACCCTAGTTACAACTATCATTGACCGCTTTCATTTGAAAATGTTTGCTCCTGTGCAGACATAATGATCATGAAACTATCAGAAAGTAGGTCATACCCTGACAACAGACTATGGGACAAACCTCTCCCTAACTCAACTCTATGCAAAGTTTTTCTGAGATGACATAATGTAGCCTATTCTTTTGGAAAGAGCCCCCACTAACATCGATACCATGCGGATGGACTGATCTAGATAGTGGTTAGACCTGAACTGACTCGATCCAAAGGTTCAAAGCCTTGGAAGTAGGGTTCAACCACAGGATTCACACACAAACACACACACACTGCAGTGGATGAGGCGGTAATACCTGGGGTTAACACACAGACAGACCTGTTATACTAGAATTACACTAATCTACTCTGGACCGAATTACAGACCCAGATAATATTAACGCCTCAACATCAGGCTGACACAGCACACAAGAGAGAGTAGGCATGAGACACACACACACACACTGCACAGTCCTGACACATCATCTCAGTCAAGAACGCACGCTATATCAGAAGATCTTAACCATACCAAGAACCAGCCATGGTCACGCATGTGTGTATCTGCTCGTGCACAGTGTATGCGTGCTCACATGTGCATTTCTCTCACTGTTGGCAAGATCGAGTCGACATCAAATCAGATTACTGCAGGACCATAGAAAAATACCTGGTTCCGCTGATCCCTATTCTCAATTCCATAACCTCATCATCCAGTGGTCAGATTTCACCAATGAAGATGTTCGTTCTACTTCTGACGCAGCAGTAAAAGCATGTCCTAAAGACATTGTGATCCTCTCGTGTTGCCCTCTTATGGAGTCATTCTGACATGTTCATTTTGACATGGCCTTAACGTCCACCTCTAGTCTAGACGCCCAACATTAGCTTGGGGTTCATTTTGGTAACGTTGTTGGCATGTTTTGCTGTTACAATGTAATGTTCCTGTTAAAACAGGTTGCTCTCCCTCGCAAATCATCTCGTTTCTCCCTGTGTGACAAATCCTTTTCACAGATTCCCTTGTGTGCTAGCTTTCAATGTAGTTGTACAGACAGGGGGAAGTGTGTAGACAACCGCATCTCTCTCAAGATGGTAGTGTTCTAAGTATTTACTCAGTACATGGCAAGAACACTGTCTTGTTGTTTTTGAGACAGTACGGAAATGGATGTACAGTAAGACCTGATACACATCAGTAGCTATGGCAAGAGTTTATTACCATTAGCCTAGTTTAGGGTTTCATTCCTGAGTGAAACAATAGACATTCAAGGCGCTCCATTGATTAGCGTTGTATTCCAAATGCACAGCGAAATGTGTGTGTGTGTGTGTGTGTGTGTGTGTGTGTGTGTGTGTGTGTGTGTGTGTGTGTGTGTGTGTGTGTGTGTGTGTGTGTGTGTGTGTGTGTGTGTGTGTGTGTGTGTGTGTGTGTGTGTGTGTGTGTGTGTTTGTTATCTGCAGTGTTGGGGAAGGTCCGCAGTGCAGTGGGCAGTGCTCAGCTCCTCATGACCAAGAAATTTGAGCAGTTCAGAGGGCTGTGTGAACAAAACTTGGTAAGTATCACCTCTGCATATTCCAACTCACCCATATACACATCACATAAACAGGCAAAACAATACTACCCGGTGACAACAACATCAAATGACTAGACCAAACAATGATTGTTATGCCACCACAACAACATCACATAACAAAACAACACTACCCTACAAAAGCCTCACCAGACAAAACAATATCACCACATTACCAGACAAAACAATACTACCATACAAAAGCCTCACCAGACAAAACAATATCACCACATTACCAGACAAAACAATACTACCATACAAAAACATCACCAGACAAAACAATACTACCATACAAGAACATCAGACAAAACAATATCACCACATTACCAGACAAAACAATACTACCATACAAAAACTTCACCAGACAAAACAATATCACCACATTACCAGACAAAACAATACTACCATACAAAAACTTCACCAGACAAAACAATACTACCATACAAGAACATCAGACAAAACAATATCACCACATTACCAGACAAAACAATACTACCATACAAAAACATCACCAGACAAAACAATATCACCACATTACCAGACAAAACAATACTACCATACAAAAACATCACCAGACAAAACAATATCACCACATTACCAGACAAAACAATACTACCATACAAGAACATCACCAGACAAAACAATATCACCACATTACCAGACAAAACAATACTATTCCATACTCTACACACACGTCAAATAACCAAACATTACAAAAAAGCACACAAAAAAAGAAATTCCACATCTGATCGTACACACATCACATCATTAGGCAAACACATGCCACATGAAATGCGACTGAGAGGTTAGCATTAGCTAAGTGACAAGCTGAATGCTAACAGGCAGTAAGGTCAATGGTCAATTAATTGACCGGGCTTTTCCCCGACCTGACGGGTTAAGCACCCTTAAAAAGTCAGACACGTCACTCTGTATCCCATCATTCCACTGATCTCAGTACAGCGGACTCAGACTATGACAGCCCCAATCAGTAGGATAAGACTGACGTTCAGGCAAAGGACTGCATTTTGTTGGTTGCGTCCTCTTGTACCCTATTCTCAGGGGAATTCAGTGTCATCATTGACTGAATGTTTTACGTTCTCTCAAAATGAGAACTAGACGCGCAGTTATTCAGACAGAGGACCAAGAATCCATGGATGTTAACACCGTTTTTCTGAGTAGTGATCATGTGGTCATAAAGTTCAGTGTGCGTATCGTTGTAGAAAGCGGTACTGATTTGTGTTCAATGAGTCGGTTGTAATGTGAGTCAGTTTTAATGGCACCATATTGTTGAACTGATGTTTTGCATTAATGGTTGTGTATTGAACCTTTGGGCTGTGCTGTTCTTTGCTGATATAATTCTATCAAAAGGCATCTATATTCAGAAGAAATGGTCTGACATCCAATACAACTTCTATCCTACAACTAAAGTCTACATTTTTTTTGTATTTATTGGACAATTACCTATTGGGACCCCCCCCCCCCTATCATTACACAACATGTCCCGTTTGAAGGAGAAATGTTATTCAGAATGCAGATAATTTCTCTCAATACATACAATTTTCAGCTGGAAACGGTTAGTTCTACCGTACTTTGTTGTGTTGTTTAAATCCCACAGAACGAGAACGGTCCCTCGAATTAAGTCTAGGTAAACAGATGGCAGGAAACGCAAGCATTTCTTTAAAAAAAATGTAGCAGATGCTTTTATCCAGAGTGACTTACAGTAAGTGAGTGTATACATTTCTCATACTGCTCCCCTGTGGGAATTGAACCCACAACCGCCAGGCTCTACCAACTGAGCTACACAAGACCCGACCATAACCAGGGAGACCCGACCATAACCAGGGAGACCCGACCATAACCAGGGAGACCCCACCATAACCAGGGAGACCCGACCATAACCAGGGAGACCCGACCATAACCAGGGAGACCCGACCATAACCAGGGAGACCCGACCATAACCAGGGAGACCCGACCATAACCAGGGAGACCCGACCATAACCAGGGAGACCCGACCATAACGAAGAACAGTCTGGTAGCGCATTAGTCACAGAACGAGTGGGTCAGGTGGAGAAAACGAGTGGAAGTGTGACCGTCAAGCCGTCCGTCAGACTCTGACAGACTTAGCTTGCACGGCAAAACGGAGTGCCACCCAAGTCACTATACAGTCAGTATACTGCTTATGTAAAGTGGTCATTCTACCTTGCGTTAAGGGACTTTTTTTTGTGCTTTTCATTTCATTTGACTTCTTATACTTTATCAAGCAGGGAAAAATATATATTTTCAAGGATGACCTTCCCCAAGACAGCAGCGTGGGTTTTTACAGAGGCAAATATCAAATGACAATACAGTAGCACACTTGAGTGCAAGGACAAACAACATCTACACATCTCGACAGAATGATTTACACAAACTCGTTCCTGGGGAACCCAAGGGGTGCACGTTTTGTTTTCTGCCCTAACACTGCACAGCTGATTCAAATAATCAAAGCTTGGCGACGAGTTGATCATTTGAATCACCCTTGTAGCGCTAGGGCAAAAACCAAAACTGGCACCCCTTGGGTTCCCCAGGACCGAGTTTGGGAAACGCGGATCTATTCAGTGGGACAGAAGTCTTCACTGACATTGTGTTGTAGGACAGCTCCCTCTAGTATCCAAAGTGGACAGAGCAAGACTTGATGAATTTCAAACATCTTCTTTATCTCTCTCTTGTTCTCTCCCTCACCATTTCCCTCTCCCCCTCTAACATTCACTCTCTTTTTCACTATTTCTCTCTCTCCCCCCTCTCCCACCTACTCCCCCATTTTTTTTTTTTTTTTTTTTCTCCCTCCCTCCAGAATGTGAACGCCAACCCGCGACCCACAGCCCAGGACCTGGCGGGCTTCTGGGACCTGCTGCAGCTCTCGATTGAGGACATCAGCCTCAAATTTGACGAGCTCTACCAACTCAAGTCCAGTGACTGGCAGTCCCCTGCCGTGGCCCACTCGCCCCCCGAGCGGAAGGTACTTCCCACCCCTGCTGCCCAGTGCCCAGACTGGGGTAGGAAAGCCGCCGAAACTGGCCTCTCTCCTCCCTCCCCATCTCCCCTCTCTCTTCTCCCCCTCCCTGTGTGAGGGGAACACCTTAAAGGGGCTTCCCAGCCCAATGTAAAGGGGGCTAGAGAGAAGCCACCTCCCTTTACACATGCATGGTGTTCAATCTCAAAGAGGGCAGTTTGTTTTGGACTGTTTCTGCGCTTTTAAGCCCCTCCTTTGAGCATGCATGTCAGCTGTAAAATAAATGCTCCGGTCTGAAGTCGAACTTGCATGGCAAAGGTTGCATCACGTCATGGAATGCGGCCCTGGCTTTCGCTCTATCGTGTGTGTGTGTGTGTGTGTGTGTGTGTGTGTGTGTGTGTGTGTGTGTGTGTGTGTGTGTGTGTGTGTGTGTGTGTGTGTGTGTGTGTGTGTGTGTGTGTGTGTGTGTGTGTGTGTGTGTGTGTGTGTGTGTGTGTGTGTGTGTGTGTGTGTGTGCGCGCGTGTGTAGGGAGCGGTTAGTTTGATGGCTGCTGGATTGACTGTAGTGGAAGGAGTATGTTTTGGTGAGAGCAGTTGGGTGGATGTGCGCTTCAACTGCTTTGAGTTCGTTCAGCGCCGTTTCACTTCTTCTGCAGTGACACTGCATTAGATTCAGTGTGATTCATCGAATGGGATACACTTCATCGATGTGTGTTATGTCTTGTTTAAGTTATATGAATATAGTGACACTTTTATGGCGTACGGCCAAATAGTGTGACCATTTTAATGTCCTCGTCATGTTATTCACACAGCTATTGTTCAGCGTCTACTCTGACAAAGTGTCACCGTAAAGCTCCTATATTCAACGTATTTTATCTGGGTTGTCCATATAATTGGCCCTGTGTCAAGTTAGCCACCTTGTACATTTTATTGTAGAAAGCACCATGATCAAATGTCCCTGTCAAAGATCTACGTTTATCAAATGACACAATGCTCTTTTTCTGCATCTCTGCATTACCCTCCGTTGTTTCGTTGCTTTCAGAATAAAACCTTGTATCTCCAAAACTGAAACAAACTGAAACCATGTATGAACATACATTTCACGAAAGCTATTAATAATCAGATGCTATTTTGAATACTTTTTCTTGGTCCTAAAGTCATAAAATATGAAGTTACAGCTTTTAATGGAGTTACAAGGCTTTCTTCCTACAGCAACAACGCCTTGCATCCTCTCACTCTCTCATCTCTCCCCCCTCCACTCCCCCCCCCCTCCACCCAACCCCTTCTCTCTCCCGTGTCTCTCTTTCCCATGTCTTTTCTGCCCCCTTGTGGTTGACTCCGTCCATTGTGGCCCACCACCACCAGGAGGACAAGAAAGAGGCCCCTCCTCCAGTGCCAAAGAAGCCCGGTAAGGGGAGGCCGGTGCTGGGCCGCGAGAAGAGCGCCGACTCCGCCTCGTCCACCTCTTCGGCGGAGAAGCAGCGGACGGAGGCCCGCAAGCGCCTACTGGCTGCCAAGAGGGCCGCCTCGGTCCGGCAGAACTCGGCCACGGAGAGTGCCGACAGCATTGAGATCTATGTCCCTGAGGCCCAGACTCGCCTCTAAGAGAGAGAGCGAGAGAGAGAGAGAAACTGGGATGGAGAAAGGGATGATGGCGGAGGGAGAGAGGGAGGGTTGGGGTCTTTTCACCACACGCAGGGTCGTCTGGTCTTGGTGGCCGCCAGTCTACAGTAGATGGAGTGAGAAACAAAGAGAGAGAGAGAACTTTTGGGCTGTAGACTATATGGGGAATGTTTGTCTCCTCTCACGAGGCTGCAATGGAAAAACCTAAACCACAGCCTTTGTTACTATTTTTAGAACTTTTGGGGGGGGTTATTTTATTAGGATCCCCATTAGCTCTTGCGAAAGCAGCAGCTACTCTTCCTGGGGTCCACACAAAACACGAAACATGACATAATGCAGCACACATTTAAAACGCCGCAGATAGCCTACATACCAGTACATACACACAAGTATTTCGCAAATGATGACATTTTTTGTTGATGGTATTATTATCTCATTAAGAAACTATATCAAAACTATTTTAGATGTACCTGTATCTTGGCTATAAGAGATCTAATATGCCGACAAGAGTAAGAGTTTGTGCTTTCCAATGCCCCTCCCTCTCCCTTGCCTTGGCCCACCCATAGTTTGCACAACACCACCATGCGGTCAAACGTACACACACTTATTCGGAGGAGGGCACACACACACACACGCGCACGCATCAGACCCACAGCTATCTTATGTCTTCCTGGTGCTTTTTTGTTTTCATTGTGTTTATCTGTTTTGTATGAGCCCTTGCCTGCAGCTCTAGATTTGTGAGCAGTTTCGAAGAGCAGGGCACTGAAAACTGAATTAGGAAATAGAGGATTGGGGTATTTCATGTCAAATACCACAACTTTATATAAGTGAGATCTATTGAAAACATAATGTATGTTTTTGTCCAACCTTTTTAAATATATATCGGGGGGAAAAAAGAATCGGTACTTTATAACCGACTCGAACTACACTCACACGTCGATATTTACTGGAATAACGTTTGAAGGTCCTACTTTTCCATTGAGATATTGTTTTCTGACATTTTTGGTCTGAGGATGTATTCATCAGCCAATGGCCACAGTCCCATGACAATGTCCACAGTCCCATGACAATGGCCACACTTTGCACTCGCATGCGTCTCCATTGGTCTGTGAATTTACTAATCGGTCCTTTTTATAAGGCACCACACGGGGAAAAAAAACAGACTGAAACCTGGTGGAAAATCTAATTGAATTTTCCATTGCAAAATGTTTTCGCTACGTTGTTGCCTAATGAATACAACCATGGTGTAGGTATATCAGATCAATTGAATATAATTCAGGTTTTGTGGAAAACGTAGACAGGACCACAATTGAGAACTGTCCCACTGGGCAAAAAGTGATTGAGTTTTTATTGTTTCCTTGTTATTTCAGGATGCTTTTAACAACGTTATCATGCTGCATCATTGTGGCTATTTCATTGAACATTTCAAAAGTCTGTGGGTTTTATAAAGTAGGTCATTCTAGCAACTCAAAGCTTGTTGCGGCAGCAATATAATTCAAAATGGTTTCTCTCCCAAACTTCTGCCTACAGATAATAGTTTGCACTTCATTTCAATTGTCCATGACAGTTTTGGAGGGAAGGATTTCATTCTTGAATGTAGCAGAACACATTGTTTGCATTAAAGATGTTTAACTAAGCACCCTGTCACACCACTGCCTACCATTGTTGCAGTTTTCTTACTTTTTTCGTTAAATATCATCCCTAGCTACCTACATCTTTTAAAAATTGAAACAAATGATTACATCTCTTTATATTACATCTATTTGTAATTTCTTTGACATTTTAGTTTTTGTTGGTCCTTTAACAAAAAAGTAATGCATTACATTTCTGCCTGTGTGGTATGTATAGCCACTTTTATATTTCACTAGGCAAGTCAGTTAAGAACAAATTTTTATTTTCAATAACAGCCTAGGAACAGGGGGTTAACTTCCTGTTCAGGGGCAGAACGCCAGATTTGTACCTTGTCAGCTCGGGGGTTTGAACTTGCACCCTTCCGGTTACTAGTCCAATTCTCTAACCACTAGGCTACCCTGCCGCCCCGTATAGCCATCAGGTGATTCACTCTCTCAAGGGGCCTGTAAATGTGGAAAATGGAACGACTCCAGTCAAGTGATTAAAAAGTAGCCTAATCGCTCATCTAATAAAACATATTAACCTTGTCAATTGAAAATATCTGTAATACATTCTTTATCTGGGTGTGAGAGATCAATACGTTTTGAAATGCAATGGTATTTAATTCACCACTTGGGGACATTTGTTAGAGGGTACCTGTCAAAAGTTGGTGATTTTCAAATGATGAAACTCTGATAAAGACAACTTGCTGTCGAAAACATTAGTAACTAAATCATAGCATCAGAGCTACTAGAGTGTAGCTAGTGTAGCATTTCCTTTTCTCTAAAAATATTTTGCTTTCTCTAAAAGACTCCAATGGTTGTGGGGATACGCCATGGGTGTGACCCAAGTGGCACCCTATTCCCTACAAAGTGAACTCGCTTTGAAAGTACTTTTCAAAAGTAATGCACTGTTTTTAGGGAGTAGGGTGCAATTTGAGACAACTTCTATAAAAAAGGCAGAGTGAACTGTATATTACCAGTGAACAGCAGTTGGTCATTACAAATTGGCATTTTGTAAGTCGCTCTGGATAAGAGCGTCTGCTAAATGACTTAAATGTAATGCTTCCGACCATACATTTCCAACAAGTACTGTTTAAAAATAATGTTTTTTTATAGCTAATTAAGACTTTTAGTGGTAGCCAGATACTGGTTCATTGTGTTTTGTTTCTTGTTGTTTGACAAAACACTGAAGAATGCAGTCTCCTCCCCCTTCTCACTATCTCTCACACCCTATGACCAACTACTAATTTGATTTGATTTGACCAACTACTAATGAATGTTCTCTGTCCAAATCCACGTGGTTTCCCCTTTGCTACACATGGCTAGGGCGTGCAGTAGTGACAGGGAACTCTACATCTTCACTATATGTCAGTCAAAACCAATGACTTTTCTTCCATTTCTCCTTCCCATCCCCCCCCAACATGTTCTTCTGCACCATATTGCCGGCGACAAACACTACCTTTCCCTGCTCATTAATTAGTGGTTCTTCAGTTGATCCAATGGCTCAGTCTGTTGAAGATGGTGCTCGCAACACCCGGGTCACCACATGGGACATATACAATGTGTTCGCTTGAATAAAAACATCATTCACTTTTTTTTTTTTACTTAAGTCATTCCAACCATATGCCTGGTTGCTTGTCAGCTAGTTGTTCCATTTCTCGTTTCTCATTTGGGGGTTATTTTTCTCCCCACCACCACAGTGACAGAATAGCCTGAGCATCAGGCTTTGCATTGGAAAGGCCTGGCTTTTATGGGCCATCATCCCCCCCTCCTGGGAAAAGGTCGGTCTTGATTGCAGCCTATTGTTTGCTGTTGGGTGTTTGCCTGAATTGCTGATGGCCCCCTTTGCTCTGCTCAGTAAACGGCGGGGTGTCAATGGCTCTGCTCCCTCTCTGTGAATAAGTCATCTCCAGGCTTTGTGTGACAATCACTTGTCATTGGTGATTTGATCATTTACCAGGAAGGGGGTTGGGTGTGTCTGACAAGTTGTGTTCTTGGTTTGCTCTTGTGACCAATGTAGTTAGACGTGGGTATTTGTTTTTCATGCTTATTCTGGACCATTCCAACTCGTTTCTCTGGTGTTTTGTAATCCAGTGCCTTGGACTTGGATACATTCAGTTATAACATGAGGCTCCCGAGTGGCGCGGTGGTCTAAGGCACTGTATCTCAGTGCAAGATGCATCATTGCAGGAGCTGGTTTGAATTCAGGCTGCACCACATTGGGAGTCCCATAGGGCGGTGCACAGTTGGCCCAGGGTTGTCTGGGTTTGGCTGGGGTAGGCCGTCATTGTAAATATAATTTGTCCACAACTGACTTGCCTAGTTAAATAAAGGTAATAAAAACAAATGATAATAACAACATATTGGTAAGATGAGGGCAGTGGAAGGTAGGCCAAGAAAGAAAACAAGTAGGCAGCCAGTACGATACAGAACATTTTTACAACTAATACATACTGTATAAGGAGCAGATCGGCCTATAGTGTATATAACATCAGAACGTACGACTGTAACGCATTTTGACTAAAAGAGTCATCTTCAGGCAGGGGGAACATAGGGGTAACAAGTGTTATTTGTAGCACTATATGAGAGCCTGCTAGATTGCGCAAAGCAATTTATATTGTAAGTTGAGAACAGGGTAATGGTCATATGAAGAAAATAATGAAACTGACTATCAATACTGATAAGAATGGATGTCCCCCCCCCCCCTATCACATCACTTCACTTCTGGCCTTCCAAAACCACTTCCAGACACCCGTCTTCCAAGGTGGTTTCCCATCCGAGCACTAATCAGGGATAATCCTGTTAGTTTCAGAGGAAAGACCACTGAGATCTGTCAACACTGCCAGCTTTATTTTGATTTGAGTCAGTTCCTGACAGGAATTGAAATAATGTAATATGCATATGGTGAGAGAGAGGGAGGGAGAGAGAGAGAGGGAGAGAGAGAGGGAGGGAGAGAGAGAGAGGGAGAGAGAGAGAGAGAGAGAGAGAGGGAGGGAGGGAGGGAGAGAGAGGGGGAGTGAGAGAGAGAGGAGGGAGGGAGGAGACGGAGGGAGAGAGAGAGGGAGGGAGAGAGGGGAGAGGGAGGGAGAGAGAGGGAGGGAGCGGGAGAGGGAGGGAGAGAGAGGGAGGGAGGGAGAGGGAGGGAGGGAGAGAGAGGGAGAGAGAGGGAGGAGAGAGAGGGGAGGGAGAGGGGAGAGAGAGGGAGGGAGGGAGGGAGAGAGGGAGGGAGAGAGGGAGGGAGAGAGAGAGAGAGGGAGAGAGGGAGTGCGTCAAGGACAAAAAAGGCTATTACAGGATGACAAAGGCAGACCACTTCTGCTCTAATCTGCGTGAATACGTAAAGGGCAGCAACTATCTGTCCCTGAGAGACTACGGCAGAGGCTTGTCTCATACATTTAAACAACCCACTGCTCCAATACACAAACCCGAGGGACACACCTAGGCCAATTTCCTCAAGATGTTTAACCCATGTCCTGATTCTCTGTAGGCATGAAAGATCTTATGACACGTGTTGAGGTGTTTTAAAACAAATGTTTTAAGCGTTTGATTCTGAGATTTAGATCTAGGCCTTACCCAGGTGTAATGGATTGGTCGATATTCACAATGTCACATTTTGCTTGAAATGATGAAGCCATTGTTTTGTTTAGAGGAAATCGAGTGACTAATTGACAAAGGCCAGTTGAAATACTCTTAAACCAACAACAACAACTTTATCATGGTCCCTTTGGTGTAGATTACACAGTGTACACTGACTTGATGTGTTCCATGAAACTGCATTGTAGGTCTGCATTGGTAGCAAACCTCCACAAGGAAGAGATGTTTTAGACTGTCTTATAATTCACAGCTCTTGTTTATTATAATGGTATTTTCAAGGCTTTACAATATTGGTAAAGTGTGGCCATGTTCCAATTCCTTACTGCATTTAGCGATGCTGTTTGTCTTGTCACACTTAATCTCCTTATAATTCAGAAGTGTTTTTCACATCACCAGTTTTGACTCGACTCATCTGTGCTGTTAGTGAGTGTGACATATTAGGGTGGTCAACAATCTTTTTGGATGTGTTCACTATGGAATTCTGACTACGGGCCATTTCCTGAACGTTTTTCTACATCTTCAAACTTCTAGAAGACCTGACTGTCGTGGTGGACACTTGCCATTCTCACTTGGACTCACAGCAAACTCATTTCTGTGAGACTGAAGTCAATTTGAACTGATTTACAGTATATGACTCTCAAGGCTAGGATACAACAATACATTTCAGGGGGTGCCCAGATAGGGTACTCCAAGGTAGGAGTACATGTCATGCCACTCCCTGGTCCAAAGGCCTACGAAGCAAAAATAAGCCCCCTCCTGAATTGTCTGTCCGCTTTACTTTGTACCCTTGGCCTACAAGGGTTGGGAGAGGGAAAAAACCAACACTCTTACCACAGGAGATATGAAGCAAAAAAAGAGACACTATAACAAAAAATACTGAAATATTTGATGAAACAAGCACATATTTTATTGAATAGGATTTGTTCATTATTGATAATGCTATACAAGTTAGGCTGTATTTGTCAGGGTTTTCGGTTTAGTGTAAAAGGTTGAGATGCAATTAGATTTACTATGATTCCTGTGACTATCTACTCTGGTAACATTAAAGCATATTATGAAATACAAAATTAATTGAGTAAATTGGTTCTATGCTAAGTTGAACATGTTATGATAAAGTAATTCACTAGCCTGGTCCCAGGTCTGTTTTGTGATGTCTTGGCTTATGGTCATTGTAACGCAGCACACACAGATCTGGGACCAGCTAGTAATTCCCCATGTGCTCATCAAAATCACATTCTGTTGTAAATAAGAACGAAATCTGAAGGCAGAGAACCGCTTAATCTTTTACAATGTTGTAGATTTCTTTATACAATTTCAAAGAGCTCATTTGTTCAAATATGTACTGTATAACGAAGAGAGAATATCATTCAATAAATTGCACACAATACTTTTTCAAAATGTTCACAATGGTTATTTTGTTCATCCTTTTTGGGTTGATGGGTGTCAAATTATTTTTGATATAGTGAGTAAACCGATTTTACAGTCTATAATATTTTTTGATCATATAGTATTTGATCTAGACAACCTAGACTATAATCTATATGAGGGTTTCTTATGGGTTGGGACCCAAAGTGGGCCCTGGGCATGCGATACATGGTTGCGAGTTTTGAGAATATATCTATAATCACACACTATTTATTTTTTAAACTTGGAGGATGATTTGGGTCACAGGAGGACGTTCAAATTCTAATTTGGGTCTCAAGCTGATAAAGTTTCAGAACCCCCCCTTGTTTTTTAAAAACATTTTGTTTCTTTACAAAGTGGGATTGAAATGCATTTCATTGTGATTTATTTTTGTCATTGATCTTCACAAATTCTCTCAACCAGAGAATGCCAAGGAAAGGAAGACCCAGAGTTACTTATGCTGCAGAGGATAAGTTCATTAGAGTTACCAGCCTCAGAATTTGCAGCCCAACTAAATGCTTCACAGAGTTCAAGTAACATACAACATCTCAACATCAACTGTTCAGAAGAGACTGCGTGAATCAGGCCTTTATGGTTGAATTAATGCAAAGAAATCACTACTAAAGGACACCAATAACATGAAGAGACTTGCTTGGGTCAAAGAAACACAAGCAATGAACATTAGAACGGCGATAGAAATCTGTCCTTTGGTCTGATGAGTCCAAATTTGAGATTTTTGGTTTCATCTGCTGTGTCTTTGTGAGACGCAGAGTAGGTGAAGGAATGATCTCCGCATGTGGGGTTCCCACCGTGAAGCATGAAGGAGGAGGTGTGATGGTGTGGGAGTGCTTTACTGGTGACACTGATTCATTTAGAATTCAACGCACAGCATTCTGCAGTGAAAAGCCATCCCATCTGGTTTGCGCTTAGTGGGACTATCATTTGTTTTTCAACAGGACAATGACCCAACACCCCTCCAGGCTATGTAAGGGCCATTTGACCAAGAAAGAGAGTGATGAAGTGCTCCATCAGATGACCTGGCCTCAACAATCATCCAACCTCAACTCAACTGAGATGGTTCGAGATGAGTTGGACCGCAGAGTGAAGGAAAAGCAGCCAACAAGTGCTTAGCATATGTGGGAACTCCAAGAATGTTGGAAAAGTATTCCAGGTGAGGCTGGTTGAGAGAATGCCAAGAGTGTGCAAAGCTGTCATGAAGGCAAAGGGTGGCTACTTTGAAGAATCAAAAATATATTTTGATTTGTTTAACACTTTTGGTTACTACATGATTCCATATGTGTTATTTCATAGTGTTGATGTCTTCACTATTATTCTACAAAGAAGAAAATACTAAAAATAAAGAAAAACCCTTGAATGAGTAGGTGTGTCCAAACTTTTGACTGGTACTGTATACACAGTGCCTTTGGAAAGTATTCAGACCTCTTTACTTTTTCCACACTTTGATATGTTACAGCCTTATTCTAAAATTGATTAAATCATTTTTTCCTCTCATCAATCTACACACAATACCCCATAATGACAAATAAAAAACAGATTTTTAGTCATTTTTGCAAATGTAAAAAAACAAAAAAAACAATCACATTTACGTAAGTATTCAGACCCTTTACTCACGCCTAGAGTCTTCTTGGGTAGGATGCTACAAGCTTGGCACACCTGTATTTGAGGAGTTTCTCCCATTCCTCTCTGCAGAGCCTCTCAAGGTCTGTCAGGTTGGATGAAGAGCGTTGCTGGGCAGCTATTTTCAGCTCTCTCCAGAGATGTTCAATCCAGTTCAAGGCTCTGGCTGGGCCACTCAAGGACATTCAGTGACTTGTCCCGAAGCCACTCCTGCATTGTCTTGGCTGTGTGCTTAGGGTCGTTGTTCTGTTGGAAGGTGAACCTTTGCCCCAGTCTGAGGTCCTGAGCGCTCTGAAGCAGGTTTTCATCAAGGATCTCTTTGTACTTTGCTTTAGTCAGGATCGATGGAAAGATGAACAGTCTCCCAGTCCCTGACACTGAAAAAAAACACAGCATGA